>NC_061117.1:61883302-62048327 GCF_002878395.1 Capsicum annuum
GCTTTCCCTTTTTACCAAACCTTTTCACCTATTTCATGGGTGAAATATTCAAGTACACCAAATCACCCACTTCAAACTCAAGATCTCTTCTCCTCACATCGGCATATGAATTTTGATGACTCTGAGCTGCTTCAAACACTGCATCAGGACCAATTACGGAAGCATCACCCACTTCAAACCAACCTATGGGTGATCTACACCTTCTACCATAGAAGGCCTCAAATGGTGTCATCCCGATGCTAGCATGGTAACTATTGTTATAGGCAAACTCTATCAATCAAAAATGCTCATCCCAACTTTCTTTGAAATCAAGAGAACACGCTCTTAATATGTCTTCTAGGGTCTGAATGGTCCTCTCAGCCTAACCATCTGTCTACGGATGAAAAGCAGAACTCAAAAGAACTTGGGTACCAAGACCCTGCTAAAGTGCCCTCCAAAACTGAGAAGTAAATTGAGTACCCCTATTCGAAATAATAAATGAGAGAACTCCATGCAGCCTGATGTAACGCCCCGAGATCCCACCCCAAGATGTCACACGGTGCTTATAGACCCGAAGGACCACAAGCTAACCCTTTTCTAATATTTGTACCTGTACACTGCATAATATCTAAAATAAATGCGAAAACTTTCCATAAGGTTCAACATATCGATACATACTCAAAACTGAAAAAAAAAACTGAATACTAATACATCCGCCTGAAAAACCTCTAACAATCTGAACTGTGGAGTTGATGGGATATGTCCCCAACTAACTCCGTCAATAGAAAATAAACAAAGTCTGAAAAAATAGTAGTAAACTGAGACTCGTCCTCGAAAAAAGACAACTCATTGCTACTGCTGCTGACTGGGACCAAACTGCTGAGGATAAACTGGATCCTGTTCCTCTGAACCTATGGTGTCAAATAAAATACCATAGAGCAAATGCGTCAGTACAAAAATATACCGAGTATGTAGACGGGGTAGGCTAATGCAAGGGTTCATGCATGCTCAATATCTAAACTGAATAATTATGAAAATGCCGCATGAGAACACATACATTAATGCATATAACATGAACACAATAATCACAACTCTATATAATGAAACTCAGATACCACTTTACTGCAGACTGAACTCACTACTGACACTGAGTGTAATGCCCCGCACTTTCCTAAGCTAAAAAATAAACCGTTGTTCGTTTATGTGAAAACCCAATTTTGTAATCCATATTTGGGAACCTAAATTACCAAGAGTACCCTAGTTATAAGAGATCTTATGATGTGTTAAGTGTGGTTATATGAGTCACTTAAGGTAGTACAAGCTAAGAGTTTCAAAATCCATCAAATTTTAGTGTTTGAATTCACAAGGGTCATCTTTGAATGAGTATAACTTGATAAATATGTGGTATTTCTGCATATTTCTACCCAGAAAATTATAGAGAATCGAATTAGCTTTCTAAGGATACCAATTTTACCAAAATCAGACACCCGAGCTAGGAGTTATGGCTTTGCGAAGTAGAGTGCGTCGCCTAACCAATTGCACATGGCCACTGGAAAGCATATGCGATAGCATATGTAGCGCCTATGTAAATATAGGTGATATCATATGTGGCACCTAACCTTACGGGGGCAAGTCGTGGGACATCATGGGTCCTCACATGGTGTACATATCGATTAGAAGAACCTTCCAAAGAGTTGTCCCTCATTCTTAGATTGATTTTACTGATTTTAAAGAGATTTGAAATGCAGATTTATAATGTATTCAATATTCGTGATTTCACTAAGATTTCTTTGATGATTTGGAATCGAGATGGAAGTGAATTGAGATTTATTATGATGACTCACATTCTTCACCCGATATATTTTACTCTCTTATGATTATGATGATTTTAATTCGAGCTAAGTGAGTCATTTATATCAGTATGCATAATTTTATAAACTGTGATGATATTAAGATATTATTTTATATATGCATTGCACCCCCATATGCTTAGTACATTTCCATGGTACTGACCCACATATTCGTATGTGGGCTACATTTTCTTGGAATGTAGGTACAAGGTATAGTGTACATCTTCAGATCCAGTTAGTTTGCGGCATCCAGCCAGCAGATGATGAGTCCTTTTGATTCAAGGGCTTGAGTTAGTTATACCATTTGAGAAGTGTTGTATTTTATTTATTCAGTCGTATTGAGTTGGGGTAGTTAGGAGTCATGACCCGGCTACCTATAGTCAGTACTAGTAGAGGCTTCATAGACAGTCAGTAGAATTTGATGTATTCCATTTCATTTTGGTTGTAAAAGCAGAGTTGTAATCTTGTAAATTTAATTTTGTATCTATCACATTCAGAAAAGAGTTATTTTCTGCAGATTTATATAGATTTATACTTTTGTTCAGTTGCTTATGAGTTATACCAGTAGAAGGGTTACCTTGGGGTCACTTGTGATCCTAAGCACCGTGTGACATCTCGGGACTCAATTTTAGAGCGTTACAAACTTGGTATCAGAGCACAGTGTTCAAGTGTCCTAGGGTGTCTATGAAGCCGTGTCTAGTAGACTCTTGCGGAATGGTACAAAGACATCTATACTTTTCTTCAAGAGGATACAGGGCATTTAGGAAATGTCTCCATTCTTTCAAGTCTGAAATCGTGCTATAGAAAAGTTCTCCAAGAAACTTATGCAAATTCTCATCTTACTCTAGTCAGGCCATCTCTGCCTTATTTCTAAGGTATTAAAAATAGTTGAGCTTAATTCTCCATAGATAGTTATCGAATTGTAAGAGAGCTACAAAAGTATCCCATCAGTACTTTTGAGATTTGAAAATTGAAGTGCTTTATCAGGCCTGTAGAAATCATGCACTAAGCCCGAGTTAGATATGCTTTCAATTTCTCCTCATAATCCATAATGATAATCTATACTTCCTTATCTATGTATTATTCTTAAGACAACATGATCAATAATAATAATCTATACTTCCTTATCTATGTATTATTCTTGAGACAGTATGATCAACAAGTTTCAGTTCCTCTCTAGATAATGCTCTTATATTTGCTAGTGAAAGTTTTAGAAGTTACAAAGCGGCTTGGGAGGAGCCTTTTAGTGTGTTATAAGTCCCTCAAATTTAAAGTTATGCCCTCATTCTTATGAGTTATGTAATTCAGACAGAGTAAGGTGTATTCTTAGATCGTTGAATGTTATGTGTCAAGTTTCTATCTCTTGTATTATGTAATCTTGTTATCATTATGTTTGTGAAAAATCAAAGTCTAGTAAAGCCGTGTGAGGCTTATTTCAATTCACTAGCATAGTTGCTTTGTTATTCATCTAATTTTCTTGTTCAAAATACAAAACCAAAGTCTAGTGAAGCCGTGTGAGGCATATTTTAATTCACTAGCAACTTTTTGTTTATCTTGTTGTTCTGGTGTTAGTTGAAAGTGTGGGTTTCTGTGTAGTAACAGAAGTAGTAACGTTTAGTTGAAAGTCTTATGTTAGTTAAACTTGTGGGTTTAGAAGTGTAGTGGCAAGAATGGTGGTAAGGACAATTTATTGAATATGTATAGCTGAATTTTCCTTATGATTGAATTAGTAATGAAGTGATATACCCTTGTTTGTTAGTTTAGTGAAGTTAGACAAGGAGATTATTAGTTAAGGTGGATTGTTGTTTTTTTGAAGTATGAAAAGAGTTATTGATGGTATTTGTTGTGCTAGGAAAGTATAGGTTTTGATGAAAGTACTTGGTGGTTGAGTATTTTTAATTTAGGCTTTCCTGAGATTGCAAGAGGAAGTTTAGTTCAAATTTATAGAGCTATGAAAGTAATTTAGGTGTAAAGATGCATAAATAGTAATGAAGTGAAGAAGGAGGATGTGTTAACAGATTATGAATAAGATAGGCCATATGATTATGATCGATTGTCATTGTGTACTAGTTTTTCTTAATGTTATGTTATGCTTAGGGTGTGAGCTCTAAGAAGATATAGAATATTGAACCTTGTGGTTTAGACTAGTATTGTGGTTTGGCATGTTGTATCTTGTGATTTAGTGTTAGGCTTGATCATGGTGAGAGAACTTAGTTTTGTTTAGACCTAAGTAGAAAAATTTTGCAGTGCCAATATGAGAATTATAAGTTGAATCAAATGAGTATGGTATTTAAGGGGAATAGTATAGTTGAGAGATCATTTGAGAAGTGATGCTAAGCTTGAAAGTAAGAAGTTGCGTTGCCTACGGCCTAGCAATCCTATCCTAGTTTATGAGCTATTTAATTATACTCCATGCTATATAGTTATATATCAATGTTGTAATTCCTTAGTCAAATGTCTTGTTCAGAGCATGCCCAAAATTCTTTTCTCCCTAATGTCAATAGAATTTCGTAGAAAAGTGCTAAACAAATACTCCATTGAGTATGGGTAGTTAGTATGATCCAGTCCATATAGCCTGTAATCTAGTTTAGCAAGCAAGGACATAAGCTCCTATAGATTCTTAATTTTCTAGCTAATCTTACTATCCGCAGTCTTATACGTATGTACATTCCAAGAGGCAATGTGTTTGTGTTCAATTAAAATATAAATTCAGCTCAGTTCATGCATCAGTTTCAGTTTCAAATATGAAGTCATGATTCAGTTCGTAAGTATCCTGTGTAGTATCACAGTCTCTTCCTAGTATTTTCATCAAATTATTATCATTCGGGGATGAACGATCCCAAGAGGGGGATGTTGTAATACCTCGAGTTTTCACATCATAAACCTCTCATCCTTTCTCATGAGATCAGATCCAGTGCAAAGTAATGGTTACTCATAAGTTGACACTCTTGTTTCTATCTTATCCATATAGTTATTTTTCTTGAGGATTCATGCACTTGCAGACTAGTTTATTAGCTCATTATTCTTGAGATCCAGTGATTCAGTTCTACCAGTTACACATGATAGCTTGAAGACTAATATTCCTCTGTGTTTCAGGTTAATTATCCATATTCGAGGATGAATGTCCCCAAGGGAGAGATATTATAATGCCCCGCACTTTCCTAAGCTAAAAAATGAACCGTTGTTCATTTATGTGAAAACCCCAATTTTGTAAGCCATATTAGGGCACCTAAATTACCACGAGTACCCTAGTTATAAGAGAGCTTATGATGTGTTAAGTGTGGTTATATGAGTCACTTAAGGTAGTACAAGCTAAGAGTTTTCAAATCAATCAAGTTTTAGTGTTTGAATTCACAAGGGTCATCTTTGAATGAGCATAACTTGATAAATATGTGGTATTTCTGCATATTTCTACCCACAAAATTATAGAGAATTGAGTTATTATTCCAACGATACCAATTTCACCAAAATCAGACACCCAAGCTAGGAGTTATGGCATTACGAGTAGAGTGCATCACCTAACCAATCGCACATGGCCACTGGAAATCATATGTGATAGCTTATGTGGCGCCTATGTAAATATAGGCGATATCATATGCGGCGCTATGTAAATATAGGCGATATCATATGTGGCACCTATGTAAATATATGCGATATCATATGCAGTGTATATCTTATGGTTTCAAGTGACTTAAACACTCCATTTTTGGGTTATTTTGAGGGAAATTAAGTCTTTTGGCACTCCTTACACACCCCTAAACTTAACCTTACAAATTTAATAGATTCTAAACACATCATAACCGTATTATCAGTCTAAGTTAAACATCCAAGAGCACTAAAGGAGAAAAACAACTAGGGTTACACAATCAACATTGAGGGTCCAATCTTTCAACGAATCCGTTACCATAGAGGTATGTGGGGTTATGAACAAGAATACCCTTTCGTTCTTGTGCCCAAAGTTTGCATTATTTTACAAAGATACATGATTTTTACATGTTTTATCATGAATTTGAAGTATTAAATCTTATCCTATGTTGTTCTTCAAGATACTATGATTATTTTAAATGTTTAGAAAATAAACTCCATGAGTTTGAGATTATTGTTATGATTAAAGGCTGAAATTTTTCAGATTTCCGTATAAATTATGTATGCTTGTGATATAAAGAATAAATGTTGAAATGTTTTTATTAAGTATCGCTATAAAGGTCATTAACCCACATTGAGATTGTTGTTTTGAGAATTTATGTGCTACATGCACCTATGTTTAGACTATTTTTGATGAAGTACAAAAAGATTTGACCTTTTAGTACAACAGAGTTAAAATCCACTTTATGAAACGAGTTACGAATTTTATCATTTATTTAGCTTAAGAAATATGAGATTACCCTTAAAGTGGATTTTTCTTGAGATTTTTTAGCATAGTATTGAGAGTAGTATTTCGCACCGAGTTGGGTATGTTACTACGGTTTCATACCCCAGAACTACATGCCACCGTAGGTTGAGACATTGATTTCCACTATATGTGAAAAATTGAGATAGTGATCACTGAGATGAGATTGTTCTACACCGATGACAAGGGTAGGACAGCCCTAACCTTACGGGGGCAAGTCGTGGGACATCATGGGTGCTCACATGGTTTACATGTCGGTTAGAAGAACCTCCCAAAGAGTCGTCCCTCATTCTTAGATTGATTTTACTGATTTTAAAGAGATTTGAAATGCAGATTTATGATGTATTCAATATTCCAGATTTCACTAAGATTTCTTTGATGATTTGGAATCAAGATGGAAGTGAATTGAGATTTATTATGATGACTCACATGTTTCACCCGATATATTTTACTCTCTTATGATTATGAAGATTTTAATTCGAGCTAAGTGAGTCATTTATATCAGCATGCATAATTTTATAAACTGTGATGATATTAAGATATTATTTTATATATGCATTGCACCCCCATATGATCGGTACGTTTCCATGGTATTGACCCACTTATTCGTATGTGGGCTACATTTTCTCAGAATTTAGGTAAAAGGTATAGTGTACATCTTCAGATCCAATCAGTTCGCAACATCCAGTCAGCAAGTGATGAGTCATTTTGATTCAAGGGCTTGAGTTAGTTATACCATTTGAGAAATGTTGTATTTTCTTTATTCAGTCGTATCGAGTTGGGTTAGTCGGGAGTCATGACCCGGCTACCTACAGTTAGTACTAGTATAGGCTTCATAGACATTCAGTAGAAGTTGATGTATTCTATTTCAATTTTGGTTGTAAAAGTAGAGTTGTAATCTTGTAGATTTAGTTTTGTATCAATCATATTCAGAAAAGAGTTATTTTCTGCAGATTTGTGTAGATTTATACTTTTGTTCAGTTGCTTATGAGTTATGCCAGTAGAAGGGTTATCTTGTGGTCACATGTAATCCTAAGCACCGTGTGATGTCTCGGGACCCAATTTTGGGGCGTTACACTGAGATACTGAATCACTGACTCAACTGATACTGATAACTAAGGATCTGGATGTGCTTACATCAATGACTGAATTCTTAGACTTATTGCTTTTAACAGACAGGATTAGAGATCAACCTTTCTAACAGATGATTTCGGAAGCTTTATCAATGATAATAAAAACGATTATATCTGAATCTGACAACCAGAATACTCAATAAAAATCTGATACGGTGATCAAACCTGTCTGATGGCATATCTCTGAATATGATATCAAATAACTATATGTGAGACCAAGTCTATCTGATGGGATGGTCCATAAATAAATGGAACTATCCGAGTTCCTCACAATGATAAATGGTTGTATCTGATAGTCCTGATTTCTGAAGACAGATTCTAAAACTGAGACTGAATCTGAAACTAAAACTATAGGAAGTAGTCACTTAACCGATATGCCCCGACCTACCACAGGTGGGGTCCAACCTGTGCCCCATTTGGAAGGGTATCATTACTGCGCCACTGGTAAAGACAACTCTATGTGACCCTCATCTAGCAGGTCATCAAATGATAATGGTGAAGCCCTCATCTAGCAGGTCAAGCCGCCTAATCTACCCTTATCTAGCAGGTATGATGTCTCTCATCCACCCTCAACTAACAGGTGAGATATCTCAACCTACGCTGGCCACGTAGTTCTGGAGCACAAGGATTACTTCTAAGAATCACACCCTCTACTAGTAGATGAGATCCCATCCTTGAGCTCGCTTAGTGCTAGTTTCTACTCCTAACTGAAAGACTCAGAACTGAATTCTCAACAGAACACTAGCTGAACTGAATCTAACACTAATCATATTACTCAAAAGGTCTGACTGAGTTACGCTGAGATCACTTAGTTCCCCATCTGATAGAAAAGATATCGAATCATGGTATCTGACTGACGATACAGAGCTTGAATAGATTACTCGAATCGCTTCTGAGATTGGGATTGAATGACTTGAATACTATTATAACTGAGCTGATTACGGGTCTGAGGCTAGATTACTAGAGATACGGAGATTACAGATATAACTGAGATTATCGAGCTTTATTAAGCTTCGCACTTGTCTGAGGATACAGAGTTCGATAGTTTACTAAGTTCTGAGAATTATGGCTTGATTGGAATTATCGAGAAACTAACATGGGCTCCAGATAACAGCTCTATTTTTGGGTATAAATACCCCCAGGACTCGACAACATAAAAGTAAGACATAATCATTCTTCATCACAAATCATTCATGCATCATCACGGTCATCCATTCATCACTACAATAATTTATTCATCAATACAAGCATTCATTCATCATTAAAATTATTCATGCATATTCACAAGAAACTCAGAAATCATGTCATATATTCAATTTCACAATTATTAGAACATCACCTCAAGCCTCCAAGGATTCACAAACGTCTACTCATCATCACAACTACCAAGGGGTCACTCTAAGCATTTCAAAATCATAACATACTTTCCCCCTCAAGATCCTTAGGACATCACATTAAGCATTTAGGAAACATAGACCTCTATTCATCATCACAATCACCAAAGGGTCACTCCAAACCTTTAAGGATCATCAACATTCACTATCATATACTAGCCTAGGGAAGACATGCTATTAGATTATACCCCATTCAATGAGATCTTACATCAAGTACTTCATACCTATATCAGTCTTGTTATGTATTTGGATATCACTTGATTTGGGGGAAAATTCATACTAACACATCACTATTTATTTGCTAACCACTTGATATGTATTAAAAGCTTAGCCTATATCAAAGAGCACAAAATTGGGGAATTTACAACCATCATATCTCGACTTGCTCACTAGGGTCTTTCAACAACCATTAGACATGACGGATTTTACACCCACTTGGGGATTTCATGCTATCTTGGCACGTTTCACTCACTAAGGCATACATGGACTAGCTCACAGTTTGGGGTTTCCTATTCAACATACTATAGTGGCCCTTATGCTTCCTCTAAGATCTTTATCAAACCTATGGGGAAAGTTCTTCACTTATTCAACCATTTCTACACCCAAAAGTCATGAACACATCACATGGAAAAACAGCTTCAAGAGGGTCTATCACAAACATCACATGAATTCTACATACTAGGGTCATAGCTCATAAATTTTGTAGGCAAACATAAATCAAAACTCAATAACACATTAAACATCCATTTCAACTCACACAAATTATTAAAGACTCATAAACATAAAAATATTTTAATTTTAAAAAGGGTTCTTAAGCTTCTTGGATGAAAGGGACCCAATAATCAACATCTAAATACCTTGGGGAAACTCTTTCTTGAAAACCTTCAAAAGAATTCTTGATTTTTGCTCTTGATTTTCTCTTAATATGCTTGAAGAAAGAAAATAGGATCTTGATTTGGAAACACTAATTTTTTTTGGAGTGGAAGAAGAGAGAAAATAAAAATGAGGCCCTCAACCCTTAAGGGGATATTTTTAGAGGTTGGGGAAAGAGTTGAAAAGACCAAAATGCCATTTAAAGAAAAAGAGTTGAAAACAGCTGATCATGGTCTGTGACGGTTGATCTGATGGTCCATCAGAAGGACTGACGGTCCACTATGTCGTCCGTCACTCGAGTGCCAAAACTGAAACATTCTACCTCGACGTGACGATTGAACTGACGGTCCTTCAGGAATCTGACGGTCCACCAGACCGTCCGTCACTCAAGGGTCAGGAATGGACCATTTTGTTTCGACCTGATGGACCCCTTGATGGTCCATTAACTTTTTTATGGTCCACCACTTTGGCCGTCACATGATGACCAAAAAGAGGGGTCACTTACTTGGTTTGACGGAACACTTAATGGTCCACCAAGGACCTAATGGTCTACCAGGTCGACCGTCAAACCTGGCCGATTCCGATACTATTTAGCAAAACGGCCATGACTCCCTCGCCCGGTGTCAGATTTCGATGAAATTAGTATCGATGGAAAGCTTATTCAATGATCTACATGATAATAAGTTGAAATTAGAGAAATACAACACGATTCAAAGTATTTCATACTTGGGAGGATATTTTTGAGATATTTTGACTCGGATTTTCGCTTTACCAAATAAGCTTTAAGGCTCAGACTGTAAAAGGATTTCATAGGGCATTACATTATATCCCCTTGAGAAAATTCATCCTCGAATGTCGTTTGATAGACTGAGAATATGGATCAAAAAACTTACTCAAGAAATGGAAACATCTCAGATCAGGACTATGCAACTGGAATGACTAACATATAGAGTTCTCACACTGGGCATGTATATATGATGCATGGAATACTCGACTGATGATACTCATAGCTGTATTCTCATAATACACATGCATATCTGATGCATGGACCCGTAACTAGGATGATCTCATGAATACACAACTGAACACACGCTGACAAGCTGAACTCTTTCTACTAAATGAGCATATCTAATGCATGAATATCTCGCTAAGCTGACTTTTGAAAGAACGACTTGACAATGCAACAATGATTAATGCTAACTTTACAAGGAAAATATGAACATTCATCGAGATAAATCTAATGGCATGCAACATCATAATACCATGGGCTATCTCCCCCTTGGAGCTCTATGCCCCACTAAACACACTTCTCTGAAATACTGGGGCGGTGCGCGGGGCATCTACAACTGGGTCATGATTGACCAATCAAGATCTGAAACTTATCCATGACTTATCCTAACATATAAGCTAAAAATGGAAGCAAAGGACCTAAAATGTATATCATAAAGAAGAAGGGATCATAACTTACCCGGGTCTACTTCAGGGAATCCTTCTCGATCAAAGCGAGTCTGAAGCGCCTGAAGTCTACCCCTTTGACTCAGCACTCTACATTCTCGCATTCTATGGCCTGATTCACCACACCCAAAACACACATCACTACTAGCTCTACATACACCTTGGTGGCTCCTGCCACACACTCCACAGTATGGATGGGTATGAACACCACTATTAGTACTGGAAGTGGCTTCTTGTGGCGTGAATCTCTACCCCTCTGAGCTAGTATTCTACACTCTCACAACTTGTGGTCTAGCCTACCACATCCAAAACACCCCTACTTCCAGCTCTACATACACCCTTGTGCAGCCTACCACACTTTTCGCAACACGGGAAAGTAAGAAAACTCTTCCCATGACCTAGTGACTTTGAGCTTGACGCTCCCTCTCGACTAGCATTCTTAGGTTTAGGTACCGGTGCCTGGACTGATAGTGAAACTAGTGCTGAGGATCTTAGATGGAATTGGAAGCGATTACTACTCCTTAATCTTGGCGTAGAGTTATTGGTTCTATTCTTCTGATCCATCCTACGCTCTCTCCCCTCATTCTGCTGAGTGTCAGCTAAAAGCCTAGATAGGACAATGTTCTGTAAAATGTTCTGAGAAGCTATTGCCTGGGCTAAGCTAGTGAATCCAGCTCTAAACTTTGCATGTGACACACTCTCATTCTCAAGATCTATTAGCTGTGGGGGCTGTTTATCTACCCCAAGGACAAAATCTCTGCGACGAGACATACTCTGTAATTGGAAGAAATAAGTGGATTAGATAAAGGATCAACTTGAGCTCATGCTAACTCGCACGATCTGACTACTGAAAGAAGGGAAACTACTCCTAAGTACATCCTGTAGCCTCTTGTACATAAATGTGGCGCGCTACACACAAATGCACAAGACTCTATTAGATGAGGCTATTCAGATTCCCTAGGACTCTTCTGAACATTAGGCTCTAATACCAAGTTTGTAACGCCCCGAGATCCCATCCCGAGATGTCACACGGTGCTTATAGACCTGAAGGACCAAATGCTAACCCTTTTCTAATATTTGTACCTGTACACTGCATAATATCTAAAATAAATGTGGAAACTTTCCATAAGGTTCAACATATCAATACATACTCAAAACTAAAAAGAAACTGAATACTAATACATCCGCCTGAAAAGCCTTTAACTGTCTGAACTGTGGAGTTGATGGGACATGTCCCCAACTAACTCCATCAATAGAAAATAAACAAAGTCTAAAACAATAGTAGTAAACTGAGACTCGTCCTTAAAAAAAGAAGACTCACTGCTACTACTGCTGACTTGGACCAAACTACTGAGGATAAACTGGATCCTGTGCCTCTGAACCTATGGTGTCAAATAAAACACCATAGCACAAATGCGTCAATACAAAAATATATCAAGTATGTAGACGAGGTAGGCTAATGTAAGGGCTCAATCATACGCAATATCTAAACTGAATGCACAGAACATAAACACAATTATCGCAACTCTAGATACAGAAGCTCAGATACCACTTTACTGCAGACTGAACTCACTACTGACACTGAGATACTGAATCACTGACTCATCTGATACTGATAACTGAGGATCTGGATGTGCTTACATCAATGACTAAATTCTTAGATTTACTGCTTTTGATTGACAGGATTAGAGATCAACCTTTCTAACAAATAATTTCGGAAGCTTTATCAATGATAAGAAATATGATTATATCTGAATCTGACAACCAGAATACTCAATAGAAATCTGATACGATGATCAAACCTGTCTGATGGCATATCTCTGAATATGATATCAAATAACTATATGTGAGACCAAGTCTATCTGATGGGATGGTCCATAAATAAATGGAACTATCCGAGTTCCTCACAATGATAGATGGTTGTATCTGATAGTCCTGATTTCTGAAGACAGATTCTGAAACTGAGACTGAATCTAAAACTGAAACTGTGGGAAGTAGTCACTTACCGACATGCCTTGACCTACCACAGGTGAGGTCCAACCTGTTCCCTAGTTGGAAGGGTGTCATTACCGCGCCACTGGTAAAGACAACTCTATGTGACCCTCATCTAGCAGGTTATCAAACAATAACGGTGGAGCCCTCATCTAGCAGGTCAAGCCACCTCATCTACCCTCATCTAGCATGTATGATGTCTCTCATCCACCCTCAACTAACAGGTGAGATGTCTCAACCTACGCTAGCTACATAGTTCTGGAGCACAAGGATTTCTTCTAAGAATCACACCCTCTACTAGTAAGTGAGATCCCATCCT
This sequence comes from Capsicum annuum, assembly GCF_002878395.1. Lineage (NCBI taxonomy): Eukaryota > Viridiplantae > Streptophyta > Magnoliopsida > Solanales > Solanaceae > Capsicum > Capsicum annuum. Next base: position 61,896,688 of record NC_061117.1, read on the forward strand.
TGAGCTTGCTCGGTGCTAGTTTCTACTCTCAACTGAAAGACTAAGAACTGAATTCTCAACAGAACTCTGGCTGAACTGAATCTAACACTAATCATATTACTCAAAAGGTCTGACTGAGTTATGCTGAGATCATTTGGTTCTGCATCTAATGGAAAAGATATCGAATCATGGTATCTGACTGACGATATAGAGCTTGAATAGATTACTCAAATCGCTTCTGAGATTAGGATTGAATGACTTGAATACTATTAGAACTGAGTTGATTATAGGTCTGAGGCTAGATTACTATCGATACAAAGATTACAGAGATAACTGACATTACCGAGCTTTATTAAACTTCGCACTTGGCTGAGGATACAGAGTTCTATAGTTCACTGAGTTATGAGAATCATGGCTCAATAGGAATTATCGAGAAACTAACACGTGCTCTAGACAATAGGTTTATTTTTGGGTATAAATACCCCCAGGACTCGACAATATAAAAGTAAGACATAATCATTCTTCATCATAAATCATTCATGCATCATCACGATCATCCATTCATCACTACAATAATTTATTTATCATCACAAGCATTCATTCATCATTACAATCACTCATGCATATTCACAAGAAACTCAGAAATCATTTCATATATTCAATTTCACAATCATTAGAACATCACCTCAAACCTCTAAGGATTCATAAACGTCTACTCATTATCACAACTACCAAGAGGTCACTCTAAGCATTTTAGAATCATAACATACTTTCCCCCTCAAGATCCTTTAAACATCATATTAAGCATTTAGGAAACATAGACCTTTATTCATCATCACAACCACCAAAGGGTCACTCCAAACCTTTAAGGATCATCAACATTCACTATGATATACAAGCCTAGGGAAGACATGCTATTAGATTACACCCCATTCAATGAGATCTTACATCAAGTACTTCATACCTATATCGGTCTTGTTATGTATTTGGATATCACTTGATTTAGTGGAAACTTCATACTAACACTTCACTATTTACTTACTAACCATTTGACATGTGTTAAAAGCTTATCATATATCAAAGACCATAAAATCAGGGAATTTACAACCATCATATCTCGACTTGTTCACTAGGGTCTTTCAACAACCATTAGACACGACCGATTTACACCCACTTGGGGATTTCATGCTATCTTGGCACATTTTACTCACTAAGGCATACATCGACTAGCTCACAGTTTGGGGTTTCCTATTCAACATACTATAGTGGCCCTTATGCTTTACCTAAGATCTTTATCAAACCTATAGGGAATGTTCTTCACTTATTCAACCATTTCTACATCTAAAAGTCATGAACACATCACAAGGAAAAACAACTTTAAGAGGGTCTATCACAAACATCACATGAATTCCATATACTAGGGTCACAACTCATAAATTTTGTAGGGAAACATAAATCAAAACTCAACAACACATTAAACATCCATTTCAACTCATACAAATCATTAACAACTCATAAACATAAAAATATTTTAATTTTAAAAAGGGTTCTTGAGCTTCTTTGATGAAAGGGACCCAAGAATCAACATCTACATACCTTGGGAAAACTCTTTCTTGAAAACCTTTGGAAGAATTCTTGATTTTTGCTCTAGATTCTCTCTTAATTTACTTGAAGAAAGAAAATGGGATCTTGATTTGGAAATCCTAATTTTTTTTTATTTTTGGAGTGGAAGAAGTGAGAAAATAAAAATGAGGCCCTCAACCCTTAAGGAGATATTTATAGAGGTTGGAGAAAGAGTGGAAAAGACCAAAATTCCATGTAAAGAAAAAGAGTTTAAAACTGCTGATCGGGGTCTGTGACGATTGATTTGACGGTCCGTCAAAGGGACTGACGGTCCATCATGTCATCCGTCACTTGATAGGAAAAACTGGGACATTCTGCCTTGACGTGATGGTCGAAGTGACGATCCATCACGAATCTGATAGTCCACCAGATCGTCCATCACTTAAGGGTCAGGAATGGGCCATTCTGTTTTGACCTGACGGACCCCTTGACGGTCCATTAACTTTTTTATGGTCCACCACTTTGGTCGTCACTTGATGATCAAAATGAGGGTTTACTGACTTGGCTTGATGGGACACTTAATGGTCCACCAAGGACCTGATAGTCCACCAGGTCGACCATCAAACCCGTCCGATTCTGACACCGTTTAGTAAAGCACTTCCTCGTCTGGTATCGGATTTCGATGAAATTAGTATCGATGGAAAGATTATTCTATAATCTACATGACAATAAGTTGAATTTAGAGAAATAAAACACGATTCAATGTATTTCATACTTGGGAGGATATTTTCGAAACATTTTGACTCAGATGTTTGCTTTACCAAATACGCTTTAAGGCTCAGACTGGAAGAGGATTTTGTGGGGCATTACACCTGACTAACTCTCGGATATACAATCTAGCATAATCCTCAGCTGTATAAGATGTATGCATGAGCAAAAAGTGCGCGAACTTAGTCAGCCTATCTACAACAACCCAAATAAAATCATGACGATAACGCAAAAAGGGTAAGCCGGTCACGAAGTCCATATTCACTACCTTTCACTTCTAAGTCGGTATACCAAACTCTTTCATCACACCACCAGATCTTTGGTGCTCTACCTTAACCTGTTGGCACTTTGCACAGTTTTCTACAAACTCAGCTATATCCTTCTTCATACCATTCCACCAACATATTTCCCGCAAGTCATGATACATCTTGGTAGTGTCGGGATAAGTAGAATACCATGCGCCATGTGCTTCAGCCATAATCCTCTGCCTCATATTATCAACACATGAAACGCACAATCTACCCTTCAATCTTAACACGCCATCTCCCCCTTGGGAGAATACCTCTACATTTTGGTCCATAACTGTCTCCTTCAGTCTGACCAAACTAGGATCTCTATCTTGCTTCTCCTTCACTTTCGAAACTAAAGAGGATTCGGAACTACTTTGCACCAAAGTACTTCCCTCATCTAAATCAAGCTACCTAACACCCAATCTAGCTAGATAATACACATCATGAGCTAACTCTTTCTTACCTTCCTTTACATGAGCAACACTACCCATAGACAATCTGCTAAGGGTATCCGCCACTACATTGGCCTTGTCCAAGTGATACAACACACTCATATCATAGTCTTTTAACAACTTCAACCACCTCCTCTACCTAAGATTCAACTCCCTCTGAGTAAACGCATATTGCAGGCTCTTATGATTGGTAAACACATCAATATGAACACCAAAAAGATAGTGTCTCCAAATTTTCAAGGCAAAGATCATAGCAGCTAACTCATGATCATGGTTTGGGTAGTTTTTTTCATACGGCTTCAACTTTCTAGAGGCATAGGCTATAACCTTACCTCTTTACATTAACACATAAGCTAAATCAATTCTAGAGGCATCATAATACACCATAAAACCATGTGTACCATCAGGCAAATTTAACACAAGGGCTGAAGTAAGTCGAGTCTTCAACTTCTAAAAACCTCTTCTCATAGGAATCTGACCACAGCAACTTAACTTTTTTTTGGTTCAACCGGGTCATGAGAGACGCAATAGAAGTTAAACCTTTAACAAAATAGTGGTAGCAACCCGCTAGACCTAAGAAACTTCTAATGTCAGCTGGAGAGATAGGTCTAGGCTAATTTCTTATAGCTTCTGTCTTTTGGGGATAAACTCTAATACCTTCGGCTGAAACAATATGACCCATAAAGGCTACAGACCTTAGCCAAAATTCACACTTACTGAATTTAGCGAACAACTAGTAACCTCTAAGAGTTTGCAAGAAAATTCTAAGGTGATCTTCATGGTTATTCTCATTATGGGAGTATACAAAGATGTCATCTATGAAAACAATGACGAACATATAAAGGTATGGCTTGAACACTCAATTCATGAGGTTTATGAAGGTTCCTGGGGCATTGGTTAGCCTGAAAGACATGACTAGAAACTCAAAGTGACCATAGCAGATTGAAGGATGTCTTTGGAATATCATATTCCCTCACTTTAAGCTGGTGATAGCTGGATCTAAGGTCTATCTTGGAGAAATAACTTGTACCTTGCAACTGATCAAACAGGTCATCAATTTTCAGAAGTGGTTACTTAATTTTTACTGTGACCTTATTAAGCTGACGGTAGTCAATGCATATACGCAAAGAACCAACTTTCTTTCACATGAATAAAATAGGTGCGCCCTAAGAAGAAATATTGGGCCTTATGAAACCTTTGTCTAAAAGATCTTTGAGTTGCTCTTTCAACTCCTTAAGCTCTGCAGGTGCCATATGATATGGAAAAATAGAAATAGGTCGAGTGTTGGGAAGAAGGTCAATCCTAAATTCTATCTCTCTATCGGGAGGTAACCCTGGGAGATCTTCTGGAAAAATATCTGAAACTCATTAACAATATCAACTGACTGAATATTTGGAGCCTCAAACTTGTATCTTTGACTCTAACTAGGTGATAGATGCAACCCTTGGATATTAGCCTTTTGGCTTTGAGATAGGAGATAAAATAACTCTTGGGAGATACCGAACTCCCGAACTACTCAAAAACTAGCTCATAAGGGAACTGAAACTTGACTAGATGGGTACGACAGTCTATAGATGCATAACAAGAATGAAGCCAATCCATACCCAGAATAAGGTCAAAATAAACCATGTCTAAATCTATTAAATCAGTAAGTATGACTCTATGAAGAACAGCAACAGGACAATCTCTGTACACTTATTTAGCAACAACTGACTCCCCTACTAGTGTGGAGACTAGAAAAGGCTTAGGAATCTTTTTGGGACTCATTTTGAAATTCACGGCCACAAGTGGGGTCACATAGGAGAGACTTGACCCGGGGTCCAACAACACACAAACATCAAAACAAAAGATGCAGAGCATACCAATAACAACATCAGGAGAGTCCTCCTGCTCCTAATGGGATGGTAAGGCATAGAATCTATTCTGGCACTGACTGCTAGTAGTTCTTGATGAAGAGCCCTGAGCAGGGGTAGGACGGGGTACAGGAGCTAGTACACTAGTAGTCTGTGCCTGAGGTCGAGCATCTATGGTCCCCTGCCTAGCATATAGATAATCTTTAAGTTTGTGGCCCTGCTTGCCATAACTAAAACAACCCCTTAAATCTGTGAAACACTCACTGGAATGATCCCTACCACACTTAGCACAAGGAGGATGACGGGTATCAGAAATCAAATTAGGAGCATACTTGGCCAACAGTTTGAACTTTAAGTAGTACTCCTTAACAGTCATGAAGCCCTGCCTCAAGTTCATAAACTCCTCAATATTTTCTTCCCTTATCTCAAGAGGAATGAACTTCTCCAAGAATGCATCCTGGAATACCTGCCAAGTCATAGGAGCAGCATCCCCACCTCTACCCTTCCTCCATGACATAACCCAGTCATAAGCTATGTCCTTCAACCTATAAATGCCAACTCAACACTTTCTTCCTCAAAAATATGCATCCCCTATGTGATCTTTCTCACCTTCGCAAGGTACAACTGTGGGTCCTCATCGGCATTAGACCCATAAAACTCTGGCGGATTCATTCACATAAAATTATGAATCTTAGTCGTAGCTACATCACCTCCCTGCTGATCTGCAACTGCGGCTCAGTTATTGGCTCAAAAATTAGTGTGGTGACTACTTGGGCTAACGCCTGAAAGACCACCCAAAATTCAGCATAAGACATAGTCTCATTTAAAGGATCAATAGTTTGGGGTTGCTTATCTTCATTTCCATGGGTATTCTCTCTTAGAAAAGGCATTTTCTGAGATAGGAGAGCATGAATTATTAGATGAGAGGGACAACTACAGGCATGGTGGAATCTAAAAGAAAGAAACAACTTTTCCTAAAATGTCTTATAGCCTCTTGCTCATAGATATGGCGTTCTACACACCAATGATCAAGACTCTACTCAACGCGGATTGTCAGACACCCTAGGACTTCTTTAAAATCTTAGGCTCTGATACCAAGTTTGTAACGACCCAAAATTACCTCCCGGGATGTCAGACGATGCTTAGGGCTACAAGTAGCCCTAAGCTAACCTTTTGAGCCTGTAACTTCTCATAATAACTCATTCAAGAAGAAATATACAAAACACTAGCACTATCATATCAAATAAAAGGAAATACAAAGATGATACTCGGTCTAAACGACCACAATACTAGAAATCTCAACACAACTATATTCTGATAACTAGTCTGGCAAAGCCTCTACTACTTCATAAACTAGAGAGCCGTTGGGACAGATCCCTAATTGACTCAAACTGTACTGAAAGTAATAACATAACCACTCAAATACTGAACTATCTGAAGATAATCCCTCGAACCATGAGGACTCACCATTGGAAAAATATAGAGAAAGGTACTCGGGAATCGCTGATGAGACTGGGACTGAGCACCTGAACCTACATTATAAGACAATGTATAGCACATAGACCTATATATGGATCAGCACTTGGGAATATACTGAGTATATGGAGGTGTATGAATTTACATAAAACAATATCAATACTCTTTAATCAAAATATGTATGCATTAGGAATGACTAACATGGCTTGAATAAGTCAAAATGTAAAGCTCATAAATCATGTATGTCGAAGCATGTAACACAAATCTCGTGAGTCATTATACTTTAGCTTTAAAATTTGTACTCTTCTCTTATTCTCATTACTTAAAGGCTGAAGGAAACTTTAAACAATACTTTTAACCCATACATATATCTCATGGGGCATAAAACTTCTTTAATGCTCAAGAACTTATAACTCTTTTGAACTCAAACACTTGGAACTCGAAATCATATGAATTTGGTTTAAAAACTGATGGTCAACTCTTATTAGTAGAGAAAACTACTTCCTTCTTTGGAAAATACTCAAAAGCAATTCGTTCACTTTAGAAAATATCCCATCTCAAAGCTTTAGGGAAATTATTCTATCTCAATAGAAAATACTTTAGTTTAGGTAGGTTCTCTTAATCGATATAAACCATGTGATCTACATTGATTCCAATGTCTTGTCTTCCTAAAAAATAAACCTCACATTGGGGAGAGGTGTCATACTCTTTCCAAGGATTATAAACTCAAATCAGTGATCACTTATCTCGACCTCAGTCCCAACCATCTCAGCCTTAGGCCCAAAACCTCAAACATATGGTGGCACATAGTTCTGGGGTAATAAATCATAGTAACTTACCCAACTTGGTGCTAAATACTACTCTCTTTAGTTTATCTCACTCGTCTCATCAAAATCCACTTTGAAAATAATCTCATGGTTCATAAGAACCCAATAATCAAATTTGTAATCTCAGGTGGTAGAGTGGACTTCAAAACTCTATGACCATTAGGTTAAATCATTTCTCAATAATCTTAAAATACTCAAACAATGGGTGTTTATGGCACAATAGTTCATAAAATTACAAGTCTCAAGTAGGGGTTAATGACCCATAATTCCATCTCAAGTTAAAACTCATCATAATGCATAATAGATAGCATATAGATTCATAATTCGTGTAGAAATCTGGAAGTTACACTGATTTGTCTCTAAATATCAACATACTCATATACTTCAATTTCTAGAACATTGAAACTCTTAAATTCTCAAGGAGTAACAACATAGGGTATAATCCCAGCTTCAATTTCTTAAGAAAACATGTAAAATTATGTTATTTAACTTTTAATTCATGGGAAACATCAAGTTATTGCAATCAATAACAATGGGTGAAAAACCCTAACTCGATATCATGTAAAATCTCATAGATTGCAGAAAATTATAGTTTAAATAATCCTTTGGGCACAAGGGTGAAAGGATTACCCTTGTTCAAAACCTCACATACCTTAGATTATGAAATTAGATAAACAAGCTTGCTTCAAACTCTTCTTCTTACTCTAGAGAGAGGGTTTTTACAACCCTTGAACTTGGGGAACTTAAATCTCAACTCAATTTGTAGAATCTATGGTGAGTTCTTGAATTTTTTGGAGAAGGGTTTTAGATTTGATCTTGAGGAAGAAAACCTAGCTCTCTTGTGTTTTGGATGATGAATGAAGTCATCTTCTTTATTTGGAATATATTTAGTCGATAAAAGAGTGGAAATATTGAAGAGTCCCTTTTAAAAATACCTTAAAATATTGAACGGGGGCTGCGATGGTTGGAGAAATGGTCCATCGCTAGCCTGATGGTCCATCAGATCATCCGTCGTATGTCGGTTAGAAAAAAAAACACTGCCTTGATGTGATGGTCTCAGCAATGGTCCATCAAAAACTCGATGGTCCGTTGGATCGTCCGTCGCATGTTGGCTAGGATGAGGCCACACTGCCTCAGTGGTGATGGTCTTAGCAACAGCTTGTCACAGCCTTGATGGCCCATCATACTGGCCATTTCACTTGGGCTAGAAAAGGGAGCTACTACCTTGTTTGCGACGGTCCATCGAATCGTTCGTCGCACCTGAGCGATTTTGACAACTCTCAGTAAAACGGACATTACTTCTCACCCCAATGTTGGATTTGGATAAAATTGGTATTGTTGGAAAGATAATTCAATTCTCTACACTATAAGAAGTCATTTTCAGGAAAATTCAACAATATTAAATAACTAATCACTTGGGAATTCTCTTCTTAATCTTTTAGGGTTGGAATTACACTTCACTTGACACGCTCAAGGCTCAAACTACAAGGGAACTTTACAGAGTCTTACAAATAAACTCCGATAGACTTCTATATTTCCATATATTATTACTATTTACAATTTCATAAATATGGCTATTTTATGAGGTAATTAATTCACGTCCATTAAAGTTGTGAATTTAGTTCAGCCCAAGCATTATGTCTCTAATTCAAATATTTATTCATGATTCAGTTCATAAGTGTTCAGTGAATGATCTCAGTTTTCCAAGTATTCTAGCTCAGATATTATAATGCCCATTATACAACCTTAGTCTCATTATCTCATGATTTATGCTTATATAATACACTCAGTAATGCCATGAAGCCCTTTTCTTTTATTCCTATACATTTTTTGTTGAGGGATAATTCCTAATTAGAAGTTATGTACTTTATTCCATCGTCAGTAACTCTTACGGTTTTGTTGCATAAGTTAAGTTATGTACTTTATTCCATCCTCAGTAACTCTTGGGGTTTTGTTACATCAGTTATCACATCATAGTTCTATATATATGATCATATCATAAACATTTCAAGTGAGTTCTAAACACTCGGTGTGAATCAGCTCCTGATAGTTAATAAAGTCAAGTCATCTCAGAAATTAGTTTCATGATAGAAGTTTTAATATTTCAACTCATCTACATATTTCATTAGCAAACATGTCATGTGTACCTTATTCTATACTTCTACAGTTTTAATAAGTTCCTATCAATCATTCGAGGATGAATGATTCCTAGGGGGAGACAATGTAATACCCTGCATTTTGGGCTAGACTTTGAACCATCATTCCTACATGTGTAAACTCTAATCCCATGATTTATATGTGAATACATATTTTATGGTCATTATCCTAGTGTGTTAAGTGCTATCGAGGTAAAAAAATGTTCTTAGGAATCTCTTAAAGCAAAGTTGAGCTAAGAGCCTTTGATTCAGCCAAATTTTGGTATTTAATTATGTAAGGGTTATCTTTTAATGTGTATACCTTCTTACATGTGTGGAATTTTTCATCTCAAGACCCACTAAATTGTATAAAATTTAATTAGTTTTCCAATGATAACAATTTTGCCTAAATCCGATACCCGAGCGAAAAGTTATGACCATGCTAAGGTTATTCGTCGTATGGCAATAGCAAATAGCCACTATATTGTGCTATTGGCATACACTACACAACCTCATGTGTGTGATTGGCATGTGTCACGCAGCAAGAGCACAGTGCCAAAAATTGCTTCGCTTTGACTTAGTTTAAAAGGCGTTAAGGTCTTTTCACACCCCTAACTTATTTTTAATTATTTTTAAATGATTTAAGGGGTCTTAAATCATGATATTTCCACTTAATTAATCTGAAACATTTAGTACACAATTCAAAACCCTTCCCTTTGCCCAAGAATGAAATTCAACATTTTTCTCCAAGAACTTAAGGATTTAAGTTCCAATTTCAAGCTTCCTTCCAAAATTCATCTAATTGAGGTATGTAGGGTATTCATCAATGGGTCTCTTCTACCCATTGAGCCCAAAAATTCCCTTTTTTATTAAAGTATGAAACTTTCTTAGTTTTCTAAAAATATCTATGTTAATAATGAATTTAATCCATGTATTTTCCTAGTAATTTAAATTCAAGCCATGTCAACATGTGTTTACATGTGAATTAGGTTATTCCATGTTTTGAATTTCAATTTTCCATGTCATAGTCCATTGATTTCATGTTAAATCATTAAGTTATGAATTGAATCATGTGAAATTGTCATCCTTTCAAGTTTATCTCATTCCCTTGTTCAAATTCATGTGTCTCCTTTATGTATTGAAATATAATATGTTTTAGGTCTCTGAATTACTACTTTCTTCTAGTGTTCCAAGTGTTGTTATCATATTTTAGTAATCATTTAGTAATGGCGGGTTATTAACACCTAATACCTATGTGTTTTTGCATATTTCCATTTTTAAGTTACAAGTCAGTCAGACCATGTTTTTATTATTTTATTCATACTACCATATTTATGTTGAGCACTTATTAGTATAGTACCACATCATGATAGACCCATAATAATACCAGTGTCATTTAGTTGGGAGTAAGATTTATCATCGAGTGAACCCAAGGATGGGGGCTCACCTACCAGTAGAGGTTTTGAACATTAGTAGCACTCCCTGAGTTTTAAAACTACGTAGCCAGCAGTAGGTATGAAAGGTCTTCCTGCCAGTAGAGAGTGGACACTTTTTTAGGGGTACTTGCCAATAGAGGGTGACTCCCTAGTCCTTCGGGACACCAGTTTAGTAGATCTACATATCCATGTATTAGTACCTGAGGTAAGTTACTGAAACCCTTCTAAATGGGGCTACAGATTGAACTTTGGTTAGCTCCAATTGGGGCATATCAGTTATAATATATCTCTCACTGTCTCAGTTTAGTTTTTAGAGTATGTAAGTTCAGGTTTGCATGACCAAGTATAGAGATATCAGTTATTCAGTTATTTAAATATCAGTTATTTAGTTATTCAAATCTTGTTAGCATACATTTATTCCTAGTCTTGTATTCTTAGTTTTTTAAGTTTATTATTTTCTTGTTCAGTATCCATACATGATCCTCAATTAAGTTTGATAGCATTTTTAGTGTTACATGAGATTTACATACAGTATTCATATTTTACCACTTCCCACCTTAAGTTCTACTTATTCTACAAAAGTAATGATTGTAAGAAACTAAGTGTAGAGATTCACCAATTTATCAGATTATGTTTTTTATTCATGTTTTAAGATACTTCAACTTTTAGTTGATTTCAATCTCTTGGTGAGTCTACTTGCACTTAGCATGCATGTTTTAAGATTATGTGTATATTCATTTTTACTTGTTGCATTCACCCCCACTTACATGGTACATTCCAAAGTATTGATACATATATATGTCTATGTGTTATATTGTCTCATGACGTAGGCACTAGTTCTAGCCCACACATCATAATCAGACAGTTTGTAGCTTCCAACCAGCGAGTGATGAGTTCTTTTATTTTGGGGACTCCAGTCAGTTATATTCATGTACTATATTGTTATTATTCATATGTATTGACTATTGGTAGTTGGAGGCATGTTTCAATTGTGTATAGTTAGTATGGTAGAGGCTTCATAGATAGTCATTCAGAGCCATGATATGTAATTTAAGTTCTTTCTTAAGTTTTATCATGTTGTAAACTTTATCAGTATTATTTTAATTTGGATTTTCTCATGATTATGCTTTCGCACAGAAAATTTAGCTACTATATTCATTCTAAATTAGTTTCTCAAGTATCATGCCAGTTTATAGGTTAGCTTGGGATTACTTGTGGTTCTAAGCACCGTATTATGACTAGGGGTAGTCTCTGGTCGTGACAACTATGGTGGTGGTTAGGTTGATTATGTGCCTCTTATAGAGTTTGCCTATAATAATAGCTACAACTCCAATATTGGGATGGGTCCATTTGAAGCTTTGTATGATAGGATGTGTAGGTCTCCTATTAGGCGGTTCGAGCTTAGTAAGGCATATATATTTAGCCTGGATTGGGTTCACCAAGATATGGAAAAGGTAAATGTAATTTGAGATAGACATAAGGATACCAAAAGTCACCAAAAGTCCTATATGAATATGAGGTATAGGAAGTTGAAGTTTTAGATTAGGGATATGGTGTTCCTAAAGGTGTCTCCCATGAAGGAAGTGATTTAATTTGGGAAAAATGAGCAGCTCAGTCCCTAGTATGTTAGTTCGTACTTGATTTGAAAAGGGTAGGAAATGTTGCATAAGAGTTGGAATTTCCATCTAGTTTGAGCTCCATTCACTCGGTATTCCATGTCTCTATGTTGAGAAAATGTATGGATGATCTATCGCATGTGGTGCCTATCAAGTATATTGGTATTTTGGATTCTTTGTCCAATGAGGTAATCCTGATTAAGATCTTGGATCAGCTGGTTAACTGGTTGTGGACCAAGGACGTAGCCTCATTAAAGGTTCTATGGAGGAACCACAAGGTAGAAGAGGCTACTCGGGAAGCTGGAGAAAACATGAAGTCCAAGTATCTGTTCCTATTTTCTTCTCTAGAAATTCATGCAAAAAGTATGTGTTCTTCATAACATCTAGTTTTCAAACTTTGTTAAGGAAAAGATTGAATTCCTTGGTATCTTTGTTTTTCTAACTTGGTTAAAGATGAGGGTAGAGACGTTTGGGTGTTTAATCGGTTATTTATTGACTTATTCCATCATTCGAGGATGAATGATCCAAGTAAGGAGAATTAAAATACCCTAGGTTCTGGTCCTTGCAAACTTCTCGAGTCTTAAGCTTTTTTATCATCGTATGACCCACTATACTAGTCGTATGATGTGGGTACAGGTCAGGTGATATAACTTATAGAGTGTCCAGTGTTTGGTGGTTGGGTTTTTGTTGTAGTTCTGAGTTAGTGGTGATGAGTCAAATATTCATGATGCAAGAAGTATAGTTCCCCAACCGTATATTGTCCAGTGTCTATCCTTGATATTCTGTATAGGGTACGACTTGAAGTGTACATGTCATATGGAGGTGGTACTAGTTAGACTAAGGAGTCGTATATTGACAGAATGTAGTGTCCAACTTTTTGGTCAAGTTATTAGTAGAGGGTGGTACCACTCGTATGATGTATAGATGATTTAAGGTGTCCAACCATGCCCTCCTACGTCCTTTTTACAGTTCAAGTTGGGGGTATTTTGGAAATTTTCTCTAATAACTCCTTTTGACCCCATGACATCAAACACTCTGTCAACACTCTCAAATCTCTCTTAAGCTCATGGTTCAAGAAAGGCTAGGGTTTTCTTCAAGGCAATCAATTAAGGCTCTAAAGGGGTGGTTTCTCTCCCTCTTCCTTGTTGTCTAAGGTATGTTACTCTTTCCTCATTGTTAGATCAACTAAAAGCATGTTTTAATGGATGATTTTCATGGTATTATTATGGTAATGTTTGGGTTTTTAAATATATGTTAGGGGTTTTGGTTATTCTTGGTCGGATAATGTTTTCCCATGTTTTTCTTATGGTCTTCATGTTATAATTGTGCTTTGAAACATGTGGTTGCATGGGAATGGTTAAATTTATACTTGATTTCGGTTTTGGAAATCATATTCCCTCAACATGTTTCTTAAAATGCCTAAGAGAATGATTTTGTCACATAGTCGGACTATTACTGAAAACATTACATGGCATAATATGGTAATGGAACCTAAATTGGTTTGGTTAATTTTAAATGGATTGAAAAGGACTCGGTGGCTATGATTTTTTATTTAATCGAAAAACCTTGTGGGGTATATAGAAATCCCATAAGTATTGGCTAATGACATTGCTTGCAAGTTATAGTCGGTATGACGATACCACTTCATAATGCCATGGTAATTAAATTCTAGAATTGGTGTTTTGGTTATGTGCTAAATATTTTAATTAGGCAATAATGGGAAGTTGTGATAGCTAACCATGAAGGTGTGAGTCTAATGGATGAACACTGGAAACTCATGTTTTCCTACATGAGGTTGGTCATGGTGAATATATACTTGTGGGGTACACGAGAATCCTCAAAGTTTATACTTTTTTATATGTATCATGGAGGGAGAAGGATACATGAGAATCTCCAGCCCTTATGATATCTCCGGTTTATGCGGCTACATGCACCAGGGTCCACTCAGGGGGTAACACTTCACCCATATAGCCTATGGGTAGTTTTAGGATGGTCAAGCTACACAACCCAGTTTAAGGTTTTAAATGATGCTAAACTCGGTTACCTTTCCCGACTTGGTATGTATATGTAGTTATGTGGTTGCATATGATTATTTACCTTGGTTTTAAATGATGGCATTATTTTATCCTTATTCCTGAGTACATGCTAGCGTTCACCCGCTAATCCATCTTTAGGCGTTGTATCCCCATGCGATGTAGGAATCGGCCATACTACACCTCTTGTTCAGTGATTCTGGATTTGGGTACATCTTGTGTTAGACTGAAGTGGTGAGCTTTCATATTCTGGAAGACTCCATTTCATGCTATGGACTTCTTTTCATGATTTTGGTTTTTCTTGGACTTTGGTTTTGGATATGGTTGGGGGCATGTCCCAATTGAATGTTCTTGGATTTTAGTTAGAGCTTTGTGTGACTACTATGGGCATGGGTGGTGCCGTTGTTCGTGTTAACCTTGGTATTGGTATTGGCATTGGGACTGACACCATTTAGATGCTTGGTCGGATGTTTGAATGGTTATGGTTATGAACTTTGTTAGATGTCTTTCAATTAATTATTCTATCTTGTTATATGTTTGGAATTCATCTGACATAGGGTACAGGGCGGTTATGGTTGGTTATTAGGGCAGTCTCCGGTTTGGGTCTGACTTGAGATGCCCGATAAGACTAGGCCCTAGTTTGGGGCATGTCAATTGGGAATATCCAGACTTAAACTGGTAGATGTACACATAAGCACCTTGTTAGGTGTCAATGTATCATCATTATCATCCTTTGACCTTATCAGATATTAATATATTATCATAATCATCCTTTAGTCTTGTTGGGTATCAATATATCATTATAATCATCCTCCGCTCCTTCAGGTATCAATATATCATCATAATCATTCTCCGGCTTTATAGGGTATTAATATATCATTATAATCATCCTTTGGACTTATCAGATATCAATATATCATCATAATTATCTTCCGATCTTGTTGGGTATCAATATATCATCATAATCATCCTCCAGCTTTGTCGGGTATTAATATATCCTCATCCGTGCTTGCTGGGTATTAATATCATCATAGTCGGTGGAAAAATCAGTAGCATAAGTGATCATAAAATCAATAATCACAATTTCAAGCATAATTAATAGCATAACTTGCCATAAAATCAAGAAGCATGACTTCTAACATAATTCATGGCACAATTGTAAATATGATCAATAGGGATGTTTTCTAGCATGATTCTAGCATAATTTCTTATCATGATCATAATCATAAGCAATATCATGAGCAATGACTTATCAATAGTATATTCTAAGGCTTATCATTAGGATATAAGATAATTTATCATTTGAATCATCGATCGTCACTAAAGTTTGATTTATAGCACCTACATAGAGAAATCCATAGCATTTTCACTAACTTACCATATCATGACCCATAACTCATCATAGTATAACCACAATCTAATAAATCATTCCATGATCATTACTTCTAATGTCATTATCTCCATAACCAATTATCATGGTTCCTCAATATTGCTTCAAAAGGGCATTCTCTAGGTATTCAAAAAAATTATAAGGGTTTCAAGAGAACTAATCATCAATCTTGACTTAAGTTAGGCCAAAGAGCCCACTTCTAAATCCCCACAATACATTTTAAGTCAAATTCTACCCCGAACTATGCTAATGTGTCTAATTCCACTCTTAAATGTATAGCAAGATACAATTAGCCCTAAGGTAAAGGTTCTTCTCAAGCACTTCAACTAAGTCAATAAAAGCAAAGGCAATCTTCATTATTGTAAGAAACTAAGGCCAATTTACCCTAATCATGAGTAGTTAGAGCATTTTTACCTAACTTGAGTAATCTAAGGCATTCTCATGCTAAACATGAGTAATGAAGTCCAATTCACCTAAGTCATAAGGAAACAAGTTAAGTGTTTCAATTCTATGATTTCAAAATAGCCCAAATGATCCAACTAACCCAAGTCTTGTATTTCATCAATCCAACACCTAAAACACATTCAAAATACAACATAATATTATAAGAATTCTATGAGATAGCTCAATCTAACAAGGGATAAACCTAGCCTACCTTAACGCAGAAGAAAGCTCAACGAATCGCTAAACCACCATTTTTTTTCTTTTTGATAAGCCTCATCAAGATGCCAAGGTATCATAAACACATTTTCATCATCAACACAAGAATAACGATACCCATATCGTACCATTATACTTCGAGTCCAAAAATCATACCAAAACCCTAGATGGGTCCCACTTACAAAATAGCATTTCCAAAACTAACTCAACGTTCTCACAAACTCAAGAAATCATTACCCTCAAAAATTGGTGAAAACCAAGCTAAATTGCCGATAAATCAAGCCCTCAAAGTTTTGGGATTTTGAGCAATAAATCAAGAAATTTTACCAAGAAAGGGGTGAATTCTTACATTAAATCAGAAGATAATCATGAAAATAAATGTTCATCAATCTCTTAAGTCACCCACAAGTCTCAATTTTAAGTTATCATGCCATTTAGGGTTTATTCTCTCATGAAAGGGGTGAGAAATGGCTGAATTTGCGATATTAAGGTCTATTTATAACTATACTAGATACTCAGGTCCCACTATCGTGGATCTAAACTTGTGATTGCAACTTCTTGAGGCTACAAGTGTGAGTTTCGATCGCACACATTCTCCACAATTGCACCCTTAGCTTGTGATTACGGCTGCACCAGATGATAGCTGAAACTTGGAAAATCTTCCAAGCTTCCATCAATCCCTCGAGATTCATCCAAAATTTCATATATGTAAATAAACTATGTAATCGTACCAAATATGATGTTTCGGATTCAATGGCGTAATCAAATTTTCCATATGAGTTTATTTCGATCAAATATAGGTCCCACACCCATATTTTGTTTTCTTAACTTTTTGACCAATAAACCAAAATGATCCTAGTGTCTCAGGACCCAAACTAAAGGTCCATCGATATTTCAGAGCTTCTGTCCTAGACAGAATTTGCATACAAAATTGTTTTGGTAAATTTTTCTCCTAGTGGACATTTAAAACTGGCAAAGACTTCAAAATAGGTAATTGGCTCTAGAAATCAAACGACCTGCTCGATAATTGAACTGTCAATCCCAGTAAATCATATATGACTTGGGATAGCTATGGACAATCTCTAACGGCTAAATTAAGAAAAAATATAAAAAAAATAACCTGAAGGGTCATTATAATGATGATGATGTTGAGGTAAATAATTATGTTTATAATGATTATTCATGAGATTTAGAGGTGAACGGGAAGATATCCACATCTTGTATTCATACATTCATTCACATACTTTGAATGTTCAGTTATGATCTTATGTCCTGACGAAACTTGTTGTCAAATTTGATCAAGTGTAAATATACATGATTATGAGCTTGTAATCTCCCTAAACTGAATTGCATAATTGATTATCTTTGATTACAAGTTCTGTTATGATCGCTTAGCATCTATTTGATCTACTTATGTATATGACATCGAGTTGAGTCAACCTATGATGTCTACTATTACTTGTTGATATATTGATAGTACCTATGCTCTTCTTTTTGTTGAGTGTAGAGCATGTTCTAGTGTTTGAGACATGACCTCAACTTTAGCTAGCAGCTTTAGACTCAGTTTCAAGAGTAAGCACCATAACCAGGCAGCCTTTAGATCTTCTTATATTTGTTTATGTCCTTTATTTTGGGACTAAGACATTCCTTTGTTATTTCATTGTTTAGATATTTTATTAGCTATCTACTTATACATTCTTAGTTATTCTTGTATGGTAACTTCAGGTCCAGAGGATGTAATAAATAGAGGTTTCCACACTCTATTAGGTTTTGGATATTGATGTCAGTTTGTCATTTAATTTAAGTTATGGAATGAAAACTCTTTTACACTTGGTTAAATTGAGGATTAATATAAGGTGAATGTAAAAGTAACACTTGAGTTAGTGAGGGTTAAGATTAATATATATATATATAGCAGTCTAAAAATCTGGTAAAGTTAGTACAAGAGTTTCCAATACAATAAGAGTACAAGGTTCAATACTAAAAAAAATATACAAACACAACCCATCACTAAATACAATATAGAGACCAGACCAGCCCAAACCACAAGAAGGAAAATAGTAATACTCTGAACGCCAGGATCTCACCCTAGTTCTCTTATCCATAGTTGTTTCACACTATTCACACAACAACGGCGAAAAATCATACTATGATCTTCAGGCTGCAAAAGTGTATTATGAGTACCAAACATGTGGTACTCCGTATGCAACTGTCGCCTGAGCTCCTAAGATAATAAAAATATAGATAACATGCAAAGTAGGATTATAAACTATAGACAACTATTTGAGAAGCAAACATAATAAAGCTAGAGAGGCAATAAGGATAAACTATCCTATTCTAGTCGTATTCAGGAGCTAAAGTACATTAGCATATATCACTGGCCAATATACAAATAAATGATAGATAAAGCATATATATAGTAGTATACAAGGCCAAGAGATGCATATATAATATGAGTGAAAAAGGGAAGAGAGGAATATACAATAATACTATATATATATATATATATATATATAACAACCTAAAGTAGCCAACACAATCTCTCCAATAAAACCTAGCCAAGTAGGAAAGTTATTGTTAGGATGATCTGGGCCTATAGTCAAATGTCTAACCATAAATGCACTGCCCATAATATAATTTACCATGAAAAGAAAATGGACCAGAATCATACCTTGGTATCAGTCAGTAATCAAGCTGCCACAAACTAATCATAATAACAATAAAATAACTGGCTAGCCAAGACAAATAATACCTAACTGGGGCCCCATTAACCTAGAAGGTTCAATCAACAATCAACACACGGTAATTATAGCCTATACCTACACAACCCCATAAGGTTGATAGATATAAGAACCAAATAATATATTGGTGATAGGAAATGCACATGAATGTGTGAATGCAAAGTAAATCCATAATACCATAATTGATCCAAATTCTATAATGTACCTAGTGTATACTCCTCCTATAGCTTAACGGCTCACATAGGCAGGACCTACGACGACCTCTCTTGTTTTATACGATGACTCAAGAAGGAAAGGGTTCTTAAGGGATTTAAGAATATTTATATACACTAAGTTTGACCTAATCCAAGATTTACAATCATCAATCTACTCAGTCCAATATTAGAGATATATATATAGGAAATGCATGACTCGAATCATGGCTTAGAAGTGTAAGTCTGTAAATCCATTACCCTGGATCAACTACGTACTAAATCATCGTAATATAGTAGAATGGGTCAAAATCTCTCATGACCAAAGCAAATGGTAGTGGTAAAAGGATGGATAAATTATGGATCAGAAACAATCTCGGTCTAATTTTTAAAATATCATTTTTAGTTCCAAAGCTCATACATTGATAACTAAGGTGGTATGATTCCCTTTTTAGAACCCATTTTAAGAATGAAAAGTGGGAATAAATCCCTTTCTGAAAAAATAGTAGTAGAATCATGATTTTAGTTGGAATATTACCACTAAGTGAACATGAATTCACCGAATCTATGCATGTCATCACTAGTTTCCAAATAGTACAATCATGCACAGCCAAGCCTATATAAACTAAAGTCACGTCCTTTATAAGGATAGAATACTCACCTGGAGTCCAACTAATATCGTAATCACAGCCTTGAGCCCAATAGTATATTACTAGTGTAAAGGTATACTATTATTCAAGGGAAAATCATTATAATACCCTATGCTTTCTAGATCGTTGTGGAACCTGTGACTCATTCCTTAAGTTGTAAGTACTCTTCACGAGTTATATGATGTATTAATAATCAAGAAAGTGTGAAATGATTGAAGTTTTGTTCTAGGTACGACTCAACACTAGGATTTATTATAATAGGTGATGAGTCATATAGTTGGAGTCGCATTATCAGCAGTGTAAGTCCCCTAAGTTTCTATCCAACTTAGGAGTAGTGGTTATAAGTCGTAATGACTTGTTAAGAGTCGTAAGATATGAATCATATCCTGAACAGTAAAGGATCCAAGAATCAAGGCTCATATTTTATAGCTTTATAAGTTACTTGGACGGCTTCCAAATGATAACCAGGAGGTTCCTTAGAGATTTTGTTGTCTTTTCTCCTCTTTAAACTCCCAACCCATGACAAAAAAGGATTTGTTTTTCCCCCATCCTCAATCACTTAACACGTTCTTTCTTCTTCCACTCTCAAGAACAATAAGGCTATGATTTCTTCTTCAAAATCATCTCTCAAGTTTCCAAGTCTAATTTCCCTTCAAGGAAGTCAAGAAGTCCAAGTATGTGGAGTTTTGAGCAAGGTTAATCTTCCATCCTTGTGCCTGAAAAACATAAATTTTAATTTGAATTTACATGTTTTACATTAGGGTTCATACCCCAAATTCTCATATATTAGAGTATAACCCTATCTTGTGATTTAAAGGCTAAAGATGCATAAAGGTTACATTTATTCATGTTTTAAACTTTAATATTGATATTGTGATTTAAATTTCATTACCTTGATTTGGATTCTGATGAAAGATTTCTACATGGGCATTGAGCCTGATATTTTATTATACCTGCTATTAAAGAAAGTAAGAGTTTCAAGAGTTAAGAAGAATTATTAAGTTTACAAGAAAGTATAAGCTTTTAGGGTGTGTTTGGTATGATGAAAAATGTTTTATGGAAAAAGTTTTCCAATTTTCTCTTGTTTGATTGTAATGAAATGTTGGGAAAATATTTTCCACTACAACTCATTTTCCTCCATTTGATGGAAAATGACTTCCCTCATGGGTCAAGGGAAATCATTTTCCATAAAATGACAAATGAGACTTATGACCCTACCCCCATCCCTTTTCCCCACCCCAACAACACTCATATTCACATGACTCAAAAAATTTACATTTCTCAAAAATTTTCATTACTCAGAAATATTTTTCACTGTTCTTTGCTTCAATTTTTCACTACTTGAAATAAAAAAAATAAAACTTGAATTTTTTCCATTTCCAATGTTTGTTGAATATATTGTTATTTTCATATTCATAGAGAAAAACTTACCTATGTTACTTTTGCTAATTGCATATTTCATCTTGTCATCGATGTAACTTGTTTCACGAAGTTAAATAAGCTTGTCATTCCATTGTATTTCTATTGATTGTAGTATCTTGAGATTGTCCTGACAAAATATTGAAAAGTGTCTCCTATATTTGCTAATTAATATTTGCTTAAATTTAGTGATTGTAGTATTTTAGAATTCAATATTGATATTATTTGTGATGGTTAAATTATTTCTTACAAATTATTGACTTGTTAGAGGCACTGATATACTAGTTAACAGTTAGTAGTATTTTCTAAAAAATATTTTTTCACTCACCAATCAAACACTAAAAAATATTTTCTACTCACCAACCAAACACCATAAAATATTTTCCAAAAAAAAAACCTTCACTCACCAACCAAACATGAGAAAATAAGTAGAAAATCAACTTATTTTCCAGGAAAACATTTTCCAAGAAAACATTTTCCATGGAAAATATTTTCCATCATAATAAACACACCCTTAAGCTCCATTCATGTGTAATATAGCATGATTTTCATTCAAGAAAGCTTGATCCTTTGATCTAAGAATGAGATATGAAATTCACAAGTGTTCATCTTGATTATGATTTAAAATAAAGAGAAGCATAACTGGTTTTAAGTCTATAAACTGTTATGCTATTTTAAGGTAGATATCTTAAATATAAGGATATATATATATATATATTCTAAAAGTAGTATTTAGCACCGAGAAGGGAATGCGGATGAGCATATCCTAAATTTCCAGAAACTACGAGCCACCATAGGTTAAGCTTTTTTTCCCAATATGGATGAATTATAGTGATCACTTTATTTAAGGTTCTATTCTGATGGTAAGGGTAGAACAGCTCTCCCCAAAATCGGTAAGACGTTGGACTCCATGGTAGGTCACATGGCTTATGTCGGCTAGATGAATCTCCCATAAAAAAGAATAAAAGTGAAATATTTTAGAAACAAGTGTAATGACTCACTGAACTTATTCATATGCTTCACTATCCATGTTTTATGATCTTACAATCTTTAGTTTTACTCCAGTCCAAGGTGAGTCCTTTTACACTTAGCATGCATAATTTGAAAGTATATTCAATTTCAGATTTACTTATGCATTAACCCCTATACTCAGTACATTTCAAAATACTGACCACATCTATACGTTTGTGGATACATTCCTTCATAATGTTGGTACTAGTTGTTCTCCATACATCATAATCAGACAGTTTGTAGGTTTCAGTTAGCAGGTGATGAGTTCTTTTGATTCGAGGACTCAAGTCAATTGTAGTTTCTATACTTTATTTGTATTATTGTTTTATATTGATTAGGGATAGTTAGGGGTCATATCCCGACTACCTATAGTCAGTATTAGTAAAGGGTTAATAGATAGTCAGTAGAGTAGATGTATTTGATTTCAATTTTATTTTGTATAACTAAGTTGTAATCATTTTAAATAGTTTTAGTTTGAACATGTTCAGCTAAATACATCTCTTTCTCTTATTACTTCCAGTTTTATGTATTTTAAATCAGTAGCTTAAGCATCATACCAATACATGGGTTAGCTTGGGATCACTTATGGTCTTAAGCACTATATAACGTCCAGGGGATAGTCTTAGGGTATTACAAACTTGGTATCATAGAACAAAGTTTAGGTGTCCTATGGTGTCTTTGAAGTCGTGTCTAGTAGAGTCTTATAGAATAGTACGAAGATGTTTGTACTTTTCTTTGAGAGGCTACAAGGTATTTAGGAAATATTTCCCATATTTCATATCTCAGATTGTGTTATAGAGATGTTCCCTAAGAAACTTATAAAGATTCTCATCATGCTCTATTCATGCCAACTCTGTCATAGTTTTGAGGTAATAGAAATTGTCGGGCTTAAATTCCTACCAATAGAGTTTTCTCAGATGGTCACCATAGACAGCTATGAAATTGCATGTGGGCTCGAAAGTATCCCATCAGTGCATGTATGTTCAAAAGTTTTAAATATTTGATTCATGCTTATGAAAATCGTGCACTAAGCCAAAGACAGATATACTTTTAGATCCCTTCTTAGAATTCTATGATAGGATTTGACCTAGAGTTAGAAGCATGACCTAGAAGTTTAACAATAGTAAAGTAGGGATAGTATTTATCTGGATTTAGTAGATTATGTATCTGTGGGGCTAGTTATGTGAAAGGTGAGCTAGTAGGCTTGAAATAGTGCATGCAAGAATTTAAGTTTATTAATTGGGAATTAAGTATGCTAGTATGAGTGTGATTTAGATGTGTGCCCAAGGTGATATGGGATTATATTGTTTCTAAGTTTTTAAAGTGTGTGTTCTTAGATAGTACCCTTGAGTTTCTACGTGCGAATGACGCTAGTTATGTAGTAAATGATTTTCTTACCATCTAATTTCTGGGTTATAGGTTGTTGATGTTGGGTAATTTTAGTGCAGCAGAAATTCTTATGGTTTAGGGAAAAAATAAGTTTAGAGATGTGATATTAGTAGGCTATGAAGAAAATAAAGCAGATTATGTGTTTAGTGATACAAGTATGCTGTCGAGAAGGGTGTAAGTATGTGATGACGATTATTGAAGATAAAGAAAGTCAAGGATAGTACATATCAATGGATATTCAAGAATGAAGCTAGTATAGTTCATTAAAAAGTTTGGGAATATCTGTATTAAGTGTTAGAATCCAAGTTTAAATTATGGATGGTTAAGATAATAAAAAGAAGAATTTGAAATTCTTGATCATGTGAACTCAGGGTATAGTGATACTCCTAAAGATTCTAAGTTAGTAAGTGTTTAAGTTATTATATGGTGACTATTGGGGCTATAATAATTTGATGGTTCTATTTAAGAATAAAGTAATAGCAGTGGGTTTTACACTTTTAGGTATAGTCTTTCAAAAAGAGTTTAGTATTTATGTGTACTGAATTTGTCCTGAGCTCGACAGTAGTGTGATCGCAGTTCAATTTAGAGTTTAGTATAGAGGCTCGTGACTTAGAATGATAGCTTAAATCTAAGGGGGAGATGATAAAACAAGGAATTAATTCAGGCTCTCAAATTCTAGTAGTGATGCCAGTATGTTGTAGAATAACACTAGGAAGGAAGACGCTCGACCTATTCTTATCTTATTGTAAATTTTTGTACTTCAGTCATCATGAACTCTACTCATGCCTTACACATCACCTCTGTGATCATATCTCATATCATGCACTATCATGAAATTATGTACGCTCTTAGTTCCTAGTATAAGGAGTTCCAGTTAACTCAATAGTACAAATCATATTCCATGAATTTATGAACTCCAAACTCAGGTCATGTAGCTCATGACTCATGTACTTATGCTTTACAGTATGCTTGGTTCCCATAACACATGGTTGTAACACCCCAATTTTCTGAACCAGAATACCAGACGGTGCTTATGATCTCGAAGGACCACAAGCTAACCCATGACTAATATATATACCTGTATACTGCATAATATAACATAAAATATGGAAACATATACTGAATGTCCATAAGGTTCAACTGAATAAACATCTGATAAGAACAATATCTGAAAATGGTATAACAGTACCAAAATAAATCTGAAATAACTGTCTGACATGCTATAGCCTGGAAAGCCTCTAACTGTCTGAATAAGGAGTTGATGGGACATGTCCCTAACTAACTCCAACTACTGAAATAAATTGAAAACTGAAGTAGTAATGAAATCATTGTGTCCTCAAAATATGAGGACTTACTTCTAACTCTGACTGCTGATACTGGAATCTACTATTGATCTGGAGCTCATTTCTCTGAACTTATGGTGTAACATAAGAGAAAGCACCATAGCACAAATACGTCAGTACAACTGAATGTGCTGATTATACGAGTGAGGTAGGCTAAATGCAAAGGGTTATATGATTGAACAATATTGACTGATATAAATGTGAGAATACATACATACATGAGAAACTATAACTGAACTCATAATGATACTGACTACTGAGTCTGAATACTGACATCATGACTTTACTGACACTGAGGTACTGCATAGATGAATGACTATTTTGACAATTCAAATTATGAAGAACTGGTCTGTTTGACTGTGTCTAACAGTCCTAAAATTGAATATTGAGTATATAAATCACTAATAAGTAAGGAACTGACACTGTATTACTAAATATGAAGGGACTAGTGCTATGTTACTGATACATGAATAACTGTGTATGACAGTCCTGATTATGAAGGACTGGTCTCTTCGATTGTATCTGAAAGTCTAATTATAAAGTATTAACCTGATTGACTGTATCTGGCAGCCACGAATATGAGAAACTAAAATTCTTGACCATATCTGACAGTCATGAAGATGGATACCGATAATATTAGTTCAGAGAACTGGTAATAATGATAACATGAGTGACCGTATCTGACAGTTATGAATGTGGTAGAACTAGCTGAGTTCCGTATTGTATCTAAGTTGGCTGTATCTGACAGTCCTGATATTCTGAAGAACTATTTAAGTTTATTACTGAAACTAAGACTGATACTAAAACTGAGACTGTGGGAGGTAATCATCTAACCGACATACCCTAGAACTGAACTGGTTGGGGTCCAATATGTAACCCTAGCTGGAAGGGTGTCAATACCATGCCACGGGTAGAGACAACATATGATTAACCCTATTCTATTTTTGGGAGCTCATTTTGTCTTCCCTACTATCAGGTAAACTCAAAAGAGATACATTAGCCCTATGGGTAGGGACATCTTAACCTATGTTGGCTACGTAGTTCTGGAATATAAGGATTGCTTTTAGGAATCTCACTCTCTGACTGTGGCAGGTGAGTCCCTATCCTTGGGTTCACTCGAAGCGGAATCCTACTCCCAACTGAAAGACACTGAACTGATTAACTGAACCGATGTTAGTGGGATTGTTTAGCGGAGCTAAACTAAGTTTACTGGATTCCGATGACTGAAGGAATGTACTGAGTTCTGAGGATTGATTGAGAGTACTGAAGTTACTGAGATGAACTATGAATACTGAGGTTGCTGAGGTTACTGAGCACTGAGATTACTGAGATTACTAGACTACTGAGATTACTGAGATTTCTGAGTTTTCCTGAGTCACATGACTGACTGATTTCTATAGATCATGGCTTGAATAAGAGTATCATGAAAACATGATATGGCTCTAGGCATACAGCTATATTTTTTGGGTACAAGTACCCCTAGGACTCAATGGAAAGAAACTGACTTGATCGTAAGAATAATATTCATAATTCATAATACCATAAATAGGGGATTTCATATTACACATGGTTATCATATTCTTGAACATGGAAGATACTGCATATAACATGTACATACTTGCATGGGTCTAATTTCATGAGCATTCCATATTACAACAACAATACATGACTATTTGCATGGAATTTATGTTGAGTCATAAGGGATAGTGCATGGGCTTGTCTTTTAAGTTCTATTTAGCTAAAATACATGATTTCTAGTCTCTTAGGTATTTTATCAAACAAATTTCATGCACCATACTGGGCATAGGTTTATTCATGAATTCAACCACCCAAATCACCCAAAGTTCATATATTATAACTAACGTGCCATCCTAGTTTCATACAAATCCATAAAGATTCTATCTTGACATCATTCAGCACATCAACAAGATTAACAATCAAATCAAAACATAAAAAATTAGGGCATATAGTTTAAAATAGGGTTCTTGGACTTCATGGATGAAAGGAGTCCATGAATGAACACACGTATACCTTAGTTCTTGATTTAGTGAAGATTGACGGACAGATTCTTGAAATTTAATGGTAGAATTTGCTTGAACTTAAATCTTCTATGAAAAACCCTAATGTGTCTTGAGAAGATTTTGATGAAAAAGAGTATGTTTTGGTGAAATAATGGCTTAATTCCATGTTTATGGAATATATATAGGGGTAGGAAGATGACCCAAATGCTCCTCTAGATGCGTCTTTTAATTTCTATGAAAATTTCCCAATTTTTGCCCCCGACGTGATGCAGAGACTCGCGTTGCCATTTGTTTATGACCTGGAAACTCACCTCAATGTGGTGGAATCGTGGAGAGACACTGGAAATTGACAAACGTCATTTTGGCTTACGGCGCGACGCGCCACTAACTAAAATGACATTGTTGAAACTTTAAATCGTCATAACTTCTTTACCGGGTGTCCGATTTAGGCAAATTTCCTATCGACGGAAATATTATTAAATATTATACAATTTGGAGGGTATAAATCTTCTAAAATACCACCTATAAACCAAGTTATTCTTGTTCAAAGATGACCTATGTGAAATCACACACGAAAATTTGGTGGATTCAAAAGTTCTTAGCTTGGCTTACTCTAAGTGACTCTTATGAACATGATTAATACATCATAAGCTCTATTATCACTAGTATACTTATCCTAATTCATGTACTCAAATATGAATCACAAGATAGAAGGTTTCATGCGTAGGGACAATGGTTCATTGTTTAGCTTAGAAATATACGGGGTATTACAATGGTACACCCTTAATGACCAATGACAATTCATATTATGTTATGTATGTCTTTATTTTAGATCTATTTGATAAATCCATGTTGTTGATACTCTATTCCTTGAGCCTTAGTTAAGTGTAAAGTTATGCATAGTATTCTTTCATGCTTCAGGACCTCATGTTCCATCCTTTCAGTGACCTCTTCTTATGTAAAGATAGTGGTGATAAAACCAGATGAATAATGATTTAGATGGGAAAGAGTAAATATTACGTATTAGGAAAAGATCATTGTATGCCTGTTCTATGTAAGGTTGTAAGTTTGAAGGATGATTGAAGCAGAGCTTTGATATATGTAATAGTTAGTTGAGAATTTTATATGTGTCTTCTTGGGGATAGTGTATGGAAGTTGTTATTAATAAGAGGTGTTAGAGAATGTGGTAAAATTCCATAGTGGGTTGGTTGATCAAATATTTATATGTAGTTATAATGATAGGCGTGAATGTCATGTTGGTATATAAGTGGATGAATGCATTATGGGCTAATGAATTCCTAGTAAGAGGTTGAATTTAGTTGTTGAAGTGGTAAGGAGAATTGTTCTTGAGATGAGAGTTATGAAACACGCATGGGGTACTGAATTCATGGTTTAGACTAGTATTACGGTGTTATGTGTTGCACTATGTAATTTTGAGTTAGGCTGAACATGGCGAGAATATATAGTTTAGCTCAAACTTTAGTAGATAGAGTTATCAATGCCCATGTAAGAATTACAAGTTGAATCAATCAGCATAGTATTTAAGAGGATAAGTATAGTTGAAGGAGTATTTGAGAAGTGTGGCTAAGTTCGAAAGATAGCAGGTGTATTGCCAAGGGCAAAGTGATTCTATCCTAGCTTATGCTTTATAGGCCTATAGTCCATGATTATAGAGTTGTAGCCATGTTGTGATTCCTAATTTAGATATCTTACTCAGATCATGCCTAAAATTCCTTGCTCTCTAATATTATTAGAACCTTTGACAATCAGTGTTGGAGGTAGAAAATATTCTTTTTCAAGTGACTCTTAGAAATTTCATGCCATCAGATATCACTTTACAGTTCTAAATATATGTTCGTGCCAAGGATACTTCAGTGGAGCTATCAACTTTCAGTATGAGTCAGTCCGTAAAACCAATAATTCAGTTTAGAAAGCAGACAAATAAGCTCCTATGATATTCCATATTTTTCATCTAGTATTACTATCCAAAGTTTCATGAATATGCCTATTGTATGAGGTAATTTATTCACATTCATAACAATTGTGAATTCAGTTAAGTCCTTACTTCTAGTCTCGTTTAAAGAGTTAAATGTCTAATTAGAAACACATGTATGGCCGCGATAGAAATGTCTAAATGTGTCTTAAATGAACCATGTACTAAATGTAAATACTTTCCCTTTTTATACACCTTAATGGACCATTTATACATGCCCTAGAGTCATTACTTCTCACACATCTTTATGGCTCATTTGTGTATATTCATTGAGTTCTACAAGTTCCTAAGTATCACAGTGATGCCTCTTTTTACTTCCTATATCATTGTTGTTGCCTCGAGTATTTTATTTATATGTCTACATCACGTGTCTATAGTTTCAGAAGCTCAAAAGAATTACAACCACCATAGAAATGATCTCAAAAGTTAAATAAGTTAAACTAAATCAGTCTTAACAATAGAGGATATCTAGATTCAGAAATCGCTATCATGTTAGTTATCCAACTTCAGAATTCATCAAAATAGTACTAATGGATTCCAAGGTTTTCAAGTTGTCCCATCATGCATACATGAAATCATCTCAGTCCATGCATCATGCATCAGTTTCAGAATCAAATATTAAGTTATGATTCAGCTTATAAATGTTCAGTGCATTATCTCAGCCTCTCCTTAGTATTTAATCCAAGTCAATATCATTCGGGGACGAATGATCCCAAGGGAAATATTGTAATACCCTGTACTTTCAAGGTCACTATGGACCTACGACTCATTTCTCAAGTTGTGAGTACTTCTCATGAGTCATATGATATAGTAGTAACCGAGACAATGTGAAATGATTAAAGTTCTATTCTGGGTACGGATCAACCCTAGGAGTCGTTACAAGAGGTTACAAGTCGTATAGTTGGAGTCGCATTATCAGCAGTGTAGGTCCCCTAAGTTTCTGTCCAGCTTACGAGTGGTGGCTATAAGTTGTAATGACTAATTACGAGTCATAATATATAACTCGTATCCTAACCAGTAAGGGATCCAAGAATCAAGCCTCATGTTTTGATAGATTTATAAGTTACATGGACATATATTAAGTCCTCAAATAGCTCCTAGATCATGAACAAGTCAAAACATTCCTTAGCGATTAAATTCTTTGGATGTATACAACTATAGTCATCTTCAAATGAGAATACCTTTAGTTATACTAAGAATTTTGATATCAAGACCCATAAAAAGATAGATAATTGAATTAGCTTTCTAGTGATACCAATTTTACCTTAATCCGATATCGGGGTGAAAAGTTAAGGCCAAACTACTGAAGAACTATCAAAGGTGCCCAGATTATGACTTGTAAGGTATCCTTACGGGTCCTTGGGAAGGAGTCGCAAGTTGGGAATTAGAGGCCAAAATTGGACTTCTGATGATGACTCAAGTCACAACTCATGGCCATAACTTACGAGTCATGACCTAAGTCATCGGGATAGCTTCCAAACAATTTCCAGAAGGTTCCTAAGGGATTTTTTGTTTTTTTCTCCTCTTTAAACTCCCAACCCACGACTTACAATCATAAGAAGGTGTTATCCCCCATCCTCAATCACTTAACACTTTATTTCTTCTCCCACTCTCAAGAACAATAAGGCTAGGTTTTCTTCTTGAAAATCATCTCTCAAGTTTCCAAGTCTAAGTTCCCTTCAAGAAAGCCAAGAAGTACAGGTATGTGGGTTTTGAGCAAGGTTAATATTCCATCCTTGTGCTTGAAAAGCATGTTTTTATGTTGAATTTTCATGTTTTACATTAGGGTTTGTTCCCCAAATTTTCATATATTGAAGTATAACCTTATCTAGGGATTTAAAGGCTAAAGATGCATAAAGGTTACATGTATTCATGTTTTGAACTTTAAGACTGATATTGTAATTTGAATTTCATTAACTTGATTTGGATTCTGATGAAAGATTTATATATGGGCATTGAGCCTTATATTTTGTTATAAATGCTATGAAAGAAAGTAAGAGTTTCAAGAGTTAAGAAGAAGTATTAATTTTACAATAAAGTCTAAGCTTTTAAGCTCCATTCATATGCAATATAGCATGGTTCAAGAAAGCTTGATCCTTTGATCTAAATGCAAGACATGAAATCCACAAGAGTTCATCTTAATTATGATTTAAAATAAAGAGAAGAATAACTAGTTTTCAATCTATAAACCCTTATGCTATTTTAAGGTGGATTTCTTAAATATGAGCATATATATATATATATATATATATATATTGGGAGTAGTATTTAGCATCAAGAAGGGAATATGGATGAGCGTATCCTAAATTTTTGGAAACTACGAGCCACCGTAGGTTAAGCTTTTTTCCCAATATGGACGAAGTACAGTAATCACTTAAGTTAAGGTTCTATTCTAATGGCAAAGGTAGAAAAGCTCTCCCCAATGTGGGTAAGACGTTGGACTCCATGGTAGCTCACATGGTTTATTTCGGTTAGAAGAATCTCCCACATGAAAGAATAAAAGTAAAAGATTTTAGAAACTTAGTTTAATGAGTCACTAAGCTTATTCATATGCTTCATTATCCATGTTTTACGATCTTGGAGTCTTTATTTTTACTCAAGTCCAAGGTGAGTCCTTTTACACTTAGCATGCATGAACTGAAAGTCTATTCAATTTCTGTTTTACTTATGCATTCACCCTCATATACTTAGTATACTATAAAGTACTGACCACATATATGCATTTGTGGCTACATTCCTTCATAATATAGGTACTAGTTGTAGTCCACACATCATAATCAGACAGTTCGTAGCTTTCAGCCAGCAGGTGATGAGTTCTTTTGATTCAAGGACTCAAGTCTATTGTAGTTCCTGTACTTTATTTTTATTATTCTTATGTATTGATTAGGGATATTTGTGGGTCATGTCCCTACTACCTATAGTCAGTATTAGTAAAGGCTTCATAGACAAACAGTAGAGTGGATGTATTTGATTTCAGTTTTGTTTTGTATAACTAGAGTTGTAAACATTTTAAATAGTGCTTTTTTTAACATGTTCAGTAAAGACATCTCTTCCTCTTATTACTTTAAGTTTTATATATTTTAAATCAGTATCTTAAGCATCGTGCCAGTATATGGGTTAGCTTGGGATGACTTGTGGTCCTAAGCATCGTGTGGCGTCCAGGGGGTAGTGTCGCGGCGTTATAGTCATGCTCCAAGCCACTAAGTCAAGTAATAAACCTTATACTAAAGGGTCCTTACAATCAACGATAATCAACATGCTAGTAACCTAGGGTGATAGGATTTTGTAGCCATAACAAGTATTTCATCTTAAGGATCGATTCATACTTTCATCCCCAAACTTCTAAATTAGGCTAATTCATGGTATTCTACCCATAATCATATCCTATCATCCTTACCTAGCATGCAGTATATACGATACACTATATTATGAAGAAGAGTAGAACGAACTATACCTCGATACCGAACTGTAAGTCTTGAGTCATCCAAAAATTGCCTACATTTGCTCCAAGATCCCAAAACGCCGCCACGCTATCAAAATAGTAATCTACACATCATTAGAAGTAAAATAAAACTATTTTTTTTACATAACGGATCCGGTCAGAATTTGGGTCAAGAACGGGTCTGTAGGGCTCGCGAATAGAATATAAAATTGAATCCATCACGAGGTCCCTCGAAAGACAAGGAATGTATGCTCAAAAGTTTTGTACAATTGATGCATAAATTAGCCCCCAAAGAAGCCCCTAAGGTCTAAGGAATTAAAGACCTTATTCCTAAGAATTCACAATGAAATGGGATGGAAATTAACGGGAATAAAATAATGCAAAATGATCAAGGAGTGTTAGGCTAGCTTACCTTAACTTCAATAGGTGATTCTCCACACTTTCCCTCTCTTCAAGATCTTAAAATGGTGGGAAAATGGTGAGAACATGAATGAGAAATTCGAGTGAAGAAGGGGATTTAAGTCCCTACAGATGTTGCTAAAGAGACCCAGTGATCGCTTAAGTGATCACCGCTTAAGTAGTCAAATGATCTCTTAAGCGATTCCCCCATAAATATTCATCCTTCGCTTAAGCGGTAAGCCTATCTCTTAGACGATTGGGTAGGGTTTGAGGTCGATTGCTAAAGCGATCCCCTGGTCTTGCAAGCAACCAAAAGTCCTCTTAAGCAGTTGCACCGGATGGTGTCATACAGTAGATTTTGCTAAGTCCAAATAGACTTCAATCGGGTGCTCGAAATTTGTGCATAACTCTGTACGCACAAATGAACTATGCTACCATACCAAATGCGACATTCTGAACTCAATAGAAACATAAGAACTTCCATCCGAGATCATTCGACTAAATCTCGATCCCATACCCATAGTTCTATTTTTCTTATAATCCACCTAATAGCTCAAAATGAGTCTTAAAGCCTTAGTCCTGAACCAAGGGTCCTCCTTGACTAAAATCAACGTTCTGGAACTAATGGCATTGTCAGAATTCTTATTCGAGGTCATTTACTAGGAGTTTTGGTCCGAGACTAATTTCTTAATAGCAAAAGCTCTAAAACAGGGTAATAAACCTAAACCCAAATGAATTATTAGATAACTAAACCAACAGTTCCAACAAGTCATAAATAACTTGTAGCAGTTGTGGAAAGGCTCAAAATATTTGAAATGCACATAAATCGAGAAAATGACCCAGAAGATCATTACAATATCTACTACTAAAAGGACTTTCATTCACAAAAGTCAATGAAGAGAAAAGCATGAATACTCGAGGGGATGGGGTACTAGGCCCGCATGCTCCGAGCATGACTCCCCATAAAAACTTTAAGGAGGGACAATGCTTTCAAGTGATTTTGCCAAAGGTATCCCTTTTTTCAAACAACTTCCTTACTTCACTTCTCAAATAGCCAAAACTCAACCCCAATAACCAACTGGCCTCTATTTGAATCGAGAATGGATTATGCACGCAAATTCAAATCACAACACACTGACACCACACCAATACCAATATAACTAAGTAAAAAACTCTTCCAAGCCAAAGTCAAACCAAGGCATGAATCATGCAACCAACTCCGGCATTCAAATATATCCTTCTCTTTGTCGAAAATTGGTCAATCCAATGCTCTATCTTAGTAACGAATACCCCTAGGCACATATCACCAAGGAGAAACACTCCACCAGGTTTTATTAGGCCGAACAAATACCGAAATAAGGATTTCCTGAATCCACCCATGAAAACAACCTTAACCTAATTAAACCATGAATCACATCGTCGAAGAATAGAGTCTCAATATCAACATCAATGCCAAGGTCAAGGCCACTACCAGAAAATGAACTAAGCAACCCAAGATAATGAATTTCCACTTTGTCAACTTAAGAAGAGGTCACAGGGAAAGCTCACCTATCTCCACCTCACTAAATTTCACTAGAACAAAAATCATAACACAGCAATGGTGGGAAAATAGTGAGAACATGAATGAGAAATTCGAGTGAAGAAGGGGATTTAAGTCCCTACAGATGTTGCTAAAGAGACCCAGTGATCGCTTAAGTGATCACCGCTTAAGCAGTCAAATAATCTCTTAAGCGATTCCCTCATAAATATTCATCCTTCGCTTAAACGGTCAAGTACCGCTTAAGCGGCAAGCATATCTTTTAAACGATCGGGTAAGGTTCGAGGACTATCGCTAAAGTGATCCCCTGGTCTTGTAAGCAACCAAAAGTCTGCTTAAGCAGTTGCACCAGATGGTGTCATACAACAGATTTTACTAAGTCCAAATAGACTCCAATCGGGTGCTCGAGATTTGTGCATAACTCTGTGCGCATAAATAAACTATGCTGCGATACCAAATGTGATATTCTGAACTCAATAGAAACATAAGAACTTCCATCCGAGATCATTCGACTAAATCTCGATCCCATATCCATAGTTCTATTTTTCTTATAATCCACCTAATAGCTCAAAATGAGTCTAAAAGCCTTAGGTCCTGAACCAAGGGTCCTCCTTTCCTAAAATCAACGTTCTGGAACTGATGGCATTGTCAGAATTCTTATTCGAGGTCATTTACTAGGATTTTTGGTTCGAGACTAATTTCTTAATAGCGAAAGCTCTAAAATAGGGAAATAAACCTAAACCCAAATGAATTATCAGATAACTAAACCAATAGTTCCAACAAGTCATAAATAACCTGTAGCAGTTGTGGAAAGGGTCAAAATATCAAAAATGCATATAAATTGAGAAAATGACCTAGAAGATCATGACAATATCTACTACTAAAAGGACTTTCATTCACAAAAGTCAATGAAGTGAAGAGCATGAATACTCGAGGGGATGGGGTACTAGGGCCGCATACTCCGAGCATGACTCCCCATAAAAACTTTACGGAGGGACAATGCTTTCAAGAGATTTTGCCAAAGGTATCCTTTTTTTCAAACAACTTCCTTCCTTCACTTCTTAAATAGCCAAAACTCAACCCCAACAACCAACTGGCCTCTATTTGAATTGAGAATGGGTGATGCACGCAAATTCAAACCACAACACACTGACACCACACCAATACCAGCATAACTAAGTAAAAAACTCATCCAAGCCAAAGTCAAACCAAGGCATGAATCATGCGACCAACTCCAACATTCAAATATATACTTCTCTTTGCCTTTTTAAACCTAAAATCCACTCTAAACTAAGCAGAAGGTCATCTGAATCCTATTCGCTCAACCCCATAACACTAAACTCAAAGAACTAAAGATCCATCAATCATCCATAATAACAAGCCTAAGAAAAGCACATAGGGTGCTGTCTGGGCACACGAACGGTGATGACCAATGTCTGCAACCTACTGCCAATACAATAACTGGTCCAGATGGGCCTTAAAACTAACAGTTAGGAGCCCGAAGCATAGCACTCACAACTGAACAATCTCTCCTAAGGGTGTCCCACCAACTGGGAATGAAACCATGTTGAATCCAACTTGAGTGCACTTCTTCTGCTAAGAATCCAATCTAAAAATCTCGATAAAACTGAAAACCAAGGCCAGAGCTGAAGAAACCAACATCATATACAATCAATAATCCACTGTTTATCTGAACTGAAGATAACCGTGTAGGTAGACAATAAGTAGGCCAACCTATAGATGAAAGCCCAACTAAGATAAGTCCAAAAAATAAAGATTGCACCCAAGCTCTATTGAAACCTTAACACCAAAGCTGAACTGCTTGATCTCAACTTTCTAAACCAATTCTGTAGACAGGTAAGCATTTATACTCCAAAATCTATCATAACACTTAAGTCGTCATTCCTAGGCATCAAAACCAAAACTGAAGTTGGCCAGTCTATACCAAGGGCAAACACCCAACTCACCCTCACTATCTAAAATCAGGTATATCTCCACTGGTTTCTGTTAGAGTCGAAATCAAAACATAGTTGAGAAAAGAAATCACAATAGATGATAAACCACAGGTTCAAAGCACAACAATCAACTCCATATTTATTGGAGGGCATGAATCATCATAGCATACCCAAGAACTCACTAAGGCCGAAATCATACCAGTGATAACCAAAACTCTCACAACTCGAAGAAATGCAACCTTAGCCAAAAATTGGTAAATCAATGCTCTATCTCAGTAACGAATACCCCTAGGCACATATCACCAAGGAGAAGCACTCCACCAAGTCTTATTAGGCCGAATAAATATTGAAGCAAGGATTTCGTGAATCCACCCATGAAAACAACCTTAACCCAATTAAAACATGAATCACATCGTCGAAGAATAGGGTCTCAATCTTAACATCAATGCCAAGGTCAAGGCCACTACCAGAAAATAAACCAAGCAACCCAAGATACGAATTTCCACTTTGTCAACTTAAGAAGTGGTCATAGGGAAATCTCACCTATCTCCATCTCACTTAACTCCAATAGAATAAAAACCACATTACAGAAAGAAATAGAGTATCTAACTCTACACCAACACCAAGATCAAAGAGGACACTTGGTATCAGGATGAAGTTGAAAGATGACTTGGCACAAATGATCTAAGAAAAGCATCCATTAAGGACTAATTTCCTGAGTGCACTAACCATTTAACCTAGTTCCACCTTATTACCGGTAAAATAAATGGTCATTATCAGGAAATAAGGAGAAAACTTGTGGCCCAAAGTTAGAAAAGGAGTATGAAAGAACATGTATACTAGGAATAGAATGAAAGGACTGGTGTATATGTATGCCAGATATATTCCAATGAGATTATGTAAATTATAGAGGAATATTAGTTGGCATGTATAACAGTATTCCCACATGGAACATTTTTATAAGGCCTAGTACCTTTAGAATCGAGTGGAACTTTCCTATTGGTCAACATATTACCCTTGTTGCTTATACATAACAGGTTTTACTTCCCTGTAAGAGGTTGGATTTTTTATAATACGAAGTAATACATATCTATGTTTGTACTCCAAACTTTCTATGATTACACATTCTTTACTTAAGTCTGTGCTCAAGCAACTAAAGCTAAATCGACCCGAACCCGTACTAGCCATACTTCATAATCTCTGGAACTATTCTGAAACACCGAGCACCTCAGCTCTACTTTTTCCTTAGCTTATTTTTCTTCATTTTATATCTTATTAAGCTTATTTACTAACATATTTATCTGCTAAATACGAATTAATGAGTTAAATAATTTGTGTATCCTCAATCTTATAACAAATTCAACTATACCATTTTTCTTTAGGTAAACACGGAGCTTTGCCCATTTAATCTGAAATTTATTTAAACTTTATAAAGTGAAAATAATTAGAGTTAGTTGTTTGATGATTATAACGTTTAAAGGGGGAGGAGGAGTTTCCTAAGAATTTCCCAATTTACTGTGAAAATGAGGAGGATGGTCGACAGTAATGAGAACAGTCAAAACGGATCCGGCTCCTCTCCATTTTCACTCTCTATTTTTTCCGAAGTTCCTATCCTGATTATGACATATGGCATAGTTCAAACTGAAGGGGTAAGATTTAATTATTCTAAAGTAAATCTCTAACCATGGTTTAGATAATAAATACATTATATATTTAGTTTAAAAAATTATTGTAATTCCACAATCTTAGCAACATATTATCTTGTCCTTAAATATAGCAACAAAAAATCCTTTCTTCCTAAATTATTTTTCATACACATGATCCATCTTTTAATTTCTATTTAAATTAACCTTTTTACTGCATTTTGGGAACTTACTCTTTAATAATCACTAACTATTTTATTTTGTTAAAAAAAATAGGAGAGTCTACAAGTTCTCCTATTTTAAAGAAAATAAGAGAGATAATTATTAAAGAAAAGTTTTTTGAAAAATAAAATAAAATACAAGAGATTTCTCTCATTTTCTCCCTATTTTATTTCACCTATTTTAAAGAAACTAAAATATCTAATTTTTAAGAAAAAGTTTCAAAAAAGGTGATAAAAATTAATCTAAAA
Organism: Capsicum annuum; assembly: GCF_002878395.1. NCBI lineage: Eukaryota > Viridiplantae > Streptophyta > Magnoliopsida > Solanales > Solanaceae > Capsicum > Capsicum annuum. The sequence goes on from NC_061117.1 coordinate 61,935,370, forward strand.
TAGAATAGTCGATTATTTTTCCTACTTTATTTCACCTACATTAAAAAGAAATAGCCAATTGTCAAATAAAAAGTTTCAAAAAAAAATTGATAATACAAAAAATCAATTGATAAAGAAATTAAAAGATAAAATTCATCCGAAGAAAAAAAAGGTAGGAAGAGAAAAAATTTTGTTACTTTATTTATAGATATGTTGCTAAGATGGTGAAATTATAATAATCTTTTAAACTAAATATATAATATATTTATTATCTAAATTATAATTAAAATTATATTTAAAAATAATTAAATCTTAATTATTTAATTTAAATTATATCATATGTCACCAATTAGAATAGAAATTTGAAGAAAATAGTAGCCCTGTCCAGTCAAAACTACCTTAACACCCTTATTTTCCTTTATTTTTCTCTATCCTACGCGACAGTCACGTGCGGTCTGAAGCAACGTTGAGCTCTTCGGCCCTCCCAACAAAACCTACAGTCCCACTCTCTGCTAATCTCTGCAAATACTGCAACCCTTTCCCCATAGATACCAGAGGCAGGGCCCATCCCTTTACAGAAAAAATAAATAAATTTAAATTAAAAATATTTACATCCTACTTCTGCATCAAGATGTCCTTCAAATCAACACTAGTTGCAGCCTTTTTTTACTATCCACCACCATCATACTTCTCTATTATCATTGTCCATAAAAGAAGATTTGTCTTCACAGGAGAAGTGTAATTATTACACCCTTTTAGCTCTATACTCTTACGGTGGTTCATTTTGTTATTATCACTACTTAAAAACAAAATAAAACATCTTACAAATTAAAATAGAATCTTGGGGGAACACCCTGTTTTTATTTAATATACTTATAAGGTACCTAGTAAATGAAAACTTGAAATGTTGCATGAGTATATATAAATGAGACTAAATTCAAGAAGCATTTATCCCATCGCATTGTATTGTATTGGTGCCCTTTTTATTCATTTTCTTCATTGCAATTACTACTAGTACTATTGTTGTACTGATACTTGTGTCACCACTAGCAGCAGCTGTTCTTCTTGGTTGGTATTTGTCATTAGTTTTGGTCTGCCTCTTTCTCTGGACCCCATAATTTTCCCAACCGTCAGTAATAACTCACTACAGTAATTATTTCACTCTTCTCTCTTCTTCAACAACTTCTTCCTTACCTCCTAATTTTTTCTTCTTTTATTTTTTATTTTTAATGATTTTACTCCTTGGCCCGCCTCCTCATCTAAGGCCCCAGTTTGTGTGTGTACATTTGTGGAAACAAGAAAGAAAAAAAAACTTTCATTTGTCAACAGAGACATAACCACTATTGTACTACCAAGTCTGCAACTATCAATATTATTAGTCTGTGTGGTGTCCTTTGGTGTTCGCCCATTTGCAAGTTCTGAACTATTTATTACTAAGTTCATTGTATTTTCCTTCCAAGATTCTTAGTTGGTAATTGGAGAAACTCTTTTATACGTAGAAACAGAGGAAGAAGTGGGCTGGTTTTGGTGGTGAGCTTGATAAAACTGTTGCTAAAAGTTTATAAAAGGGAAAAATGCCAGGGGTTGGTTCTGGTGGAACTGCTTCAGGGCCATCTTTGCCACCACCCTGCCCAAAACCGCCACCTCAGTATCCAGATTTGTATGGAAAGCGTCGAGAATTGGCCAAAGTTCAGATGCTTGAAAGAGAAATTGGTTTTCTTGAGGTGAGTTGTCTCCCTATTTTAAGTGTGAATTTTTTATCTGATGAGTTAAAATTGTCATGTCTTTCTTGAGTTGAATCAGTTTAAGTTGCTCTATGTAAACTCTGAGGCCACTATTTTAAGTTAAAGGTTTGTCACATCAATAGTATTCTTCGTTACGCATAAAAAAGGTTTTAGCTTTCTGTATTAGGCTATCTTTTACTTAGCCTTGTTTTTAGTGCTTCATATTTATCTTGAAATGGAAAAAAGAAAAAAGTTGATTGCCTGCTATGAGGGTTAAGGGATGAATCTTTGTTTGATTTTGATTTTGTCCCAATCTTTGGTGGGATATCAAATTGAGGAGTATAGCTGCAATATTCTACTAATCTTCACTGTTGCCTCATGTCCTTATGCTAAACCAGTGACTAGATGCACAGATGTACTGTCATGTACTCAATCTGAGTTCTTAGCAGTTTAACTTAGATTGACTGGACCACTTAATTAATTACCATCATAAAGACATGGCATTGACATGCTAATTTGAAGTATCAATTAAAAGAACAAAATGCTCCAAGATTCTCTTAAATAGAGCTCTTAGACTTTCAGGCTTCCCATTTGCTTGTCAAGTTGTGTGCTTGCTGGTGGAGGAGTAACTTATGTTTTGGAAAGGTTGCATGATGCAATATTTACCTGTTTTGATGCTCATGTATATTTTCTAATAGGCAACATATCAAATGAATTAACTTTCACCAGAATTTGTACGACTTGCACATGCAGTGCTGCCTAACATTGGAATCTCATTCTTGAAACTGGTTCCATACTTTTGCGATTCTCTCCTCTTCTACTTTGGGACTGGAGACTTCCTGTCCCCCTGCCCCTCACACAAAGGAAAGCAGAAAAAGATAAAGGTATTGGATTTCTGCTTACTCTTTGGAGGTATCACACTGCTTAAGGCTGGGAAGTTGTCTTCCTACTGCTAAATAAGCAGGTTGCTTATAAATGTTACCTACGGAAAAGAAGAAGCTCACTTCAGGGTTTGATAATTAGTTATTTCGAGCTGTTCCTGGGCTCTTCATCTTGTTAATCCCTCCATTTCAGTTTTTATCGTCTTACTTTTCTTTCTAGTATGCTTTCAAAAGAATATTTCCTTTTTAGTCTGCTTTAAAAAGAATGCCTCTTTCCAATTTTGGTAATTCTTAATTCTAAATTTCAACATAACATGTTTAAGGCCACAAGATTATAGGACATTGTCGTGCATTCTACTTATTTTTAAGTTAAGACTACAAGATTCAGAAGTCTTCTTTACTTCCTTAAATTTTGTGCTCAAGTCAAAACCAGACAAACAAATTGAAACAGAGGGAGTATATAGTAACATATGACTCTTTGAGCCATTTCCAAAACTTGATCCTAACAAGTTTTGAGACAACTAATTACTTGAAGACTGGTCTGGAAGTCGCGTAAGATGAATGTGGAGTATTTTGGCATTTTATATGTACTTGACAGCATGTCATTAGTTTCCTTGTTGGGATAAAGGAGATACAGGTGGCAATGTAATGTGCTATGTTTTGATGTTTTACAATTTACTAGAGATTATATTGCATATTTTACCATAAGCTTGTTTGTACTTTGTTGTGATGAATGTGCAGTATTTTAGATGTTACAAAGGCTTGCTTCAGAGATTTTTGTATGAAATTATTTTCACTTTGGTCGCATCTCATCTCGATCCAATTCTTCTGAGCAGAAAGAACTGAAATCCATTGAAGGCCTTCATCCCGCTTCTCGGCCCTGTAAAGAGTATGTATAGAGCACATTTTCTGCATGTACATTTATTTCCAGATGATCTGTACTACTGAAATCATGTGTAATGAATTCAATCTATGTTTCTTAAGGTACCTCTGTATTGTATGATGTTGACAATTTTGCAGGGTGACAGAATTTGTATCGGAACATTCAGATCCTCTTATACCAACGTAAGATAGTATTCAACAGTAAGTTCTACAAGATTTTAAGTGTATTTCCAGTCTTTTACACCTTCTCATTGCCATTTTTCCCTCGTATCAGAATAAAGAAGAGTCATAGATCTTGTTGCTTATGGAAACGGCTCTGGTATGCTATGTGTTCAGCATTTCTTTTTTGAGTTTATACTGAGTATTAAATATGATTACTATTCAAGATTTATATTGATTTTATCTGAGTGAGTTTCATATAAATATTAAAGAGGTAGCGAGTGATTATCTTGGCATTAACTAAAACTTAAACATCAGACACTTTTTTGTGCATAACTATAATGAAATTTTCTTAGGTTTAATAGATAAAAATTTAGTGTCTAGGTAGGCCACTTGCAAAATGTTGCACAGAAACTATTCAGAGCTATATGAAGAACCACCAATACCTTTGTGGGTCATAAGCTAGAAGAGATAAATAGTAACCAAGGTTAGCTGCAACCGTGATTCAACACAGCTGCTGATTTTTCACATTTTTAAGAATTAACACACTGCTAGCATACTTACAAGAAGTGAATAGAGCTCTATGTTCAGAGAAAGAGAGTATACTTTATTGGTGGCTCATAAGCTAGAAGCATAGATAGTTAATAATAACCAAAGTTAGTGGGAATTTTTCTTTAGTGTGGCCACTATTCATATTTTTATGGATTATGTTTGTGCCCTTCCTTGCTCATAAGCTTCATGAAATCTAGTTTTGGCAATTAAGTCTGTTCAGGAGGAAATCTTTTGTTATTTTTATAAAAATGAGCAGTAGGAAGTTTCTTTTGTGCAGCTATAGTGCATCTTTTTGTACCTAGACTTCATAATGCCATTTCTTACTGGAAAAGAAAGATTACAGCACTGTTGCAGTCATGAAATATGTGTTTGAGAAATGTTTTTTAAGCCTTGTCATCTGAGCTCTGACAAAGTGCTTTATTTTTTTGCTTTAAGGAGGATGACAATTCAATTAAGAGGTTACATCTTTATACAAACTTGTATTACATTTTTTTCAAATTAGCATCTTGCAATCAGCTAAACAAATCTGCTGCTCTTCTCATTGGGTCGTATGAGATTCACTCTGTTTTCAGGAGCTCTCATGTAATTAGTTGTATTGAATGAGTTTAATCTCGCCCTTGTGGCTTCTCCTAGTGACATAAGTTTCTTGCACATGTAGTGGCTTGTCATGTTTCAATCTGTCATGGATTTGTTGCTGGTGCCGATGTCCTGGCATAAAGATGCCAGACTGCTGTAACTGCTGCCCATCTTTCAGTTGCTCAATACCTAAGTGTCAATGTTTCTCCTGTCAACTGTCTAAATGCTGCAGCAAGCCTGTCTGCAAATGGAGTTGCTGCAGCTTAAAATGTCCGTCCTGCTTTAGCTGCTCCTCTTGTAGCCCATGTACATGTACATGTTCTTATCCTAGATATCCAAAGTTAAATTGTGGTTCCTGTTGTAAAAAGTGCTGCTGCTTCTGCCCTTGCTACTTTTGTTAGTAGTCATTATATTAAATGATGCAATAATTCCTATATGAAACTGCTTCTATACAATTGTGAATATTTTTGTCTGAATAGCATTTGGACTTACTTTGTTTCCTACTTTACAATGATCTGTGCTGTGGTACCTTTGGGCTCTCGAAGGAATAATAACTGTTGAATTTCTTTTTTATCCCCTAAAAAAGGTAGCTACTATAAAGTTCAGTTGCTGCATATATTTTGCCTTTTGGTCATGCAAGACCTTTTTCCAACTAGCTCTTCAAGCTAATTAAGGGCTCTAAAAAGCATGCATTTCTCTTTTGGGTGAATGGTGAATGGATATGGATACTTGGACTTACAGCTCTTCATGCTGAGTAGTTTCTGAACACGGAAGTGACTGATGATGTCCACGCCCCACATAAGAGCTTCTGTCTGTTCTGTCCATCTGTAGTCAGGGGAAATTAGATGAGATGGCTCCATAACGGGTGGTTTTGAGCTTTGGTCTTCGATAAGGAAAATTTTAAAGATTAGTTTTACTTCTTTTTTATGCATATATAATAAATGTTATAAAACAAGAAAGAACAAGAAGGAAGAGTAGAGAGAATAGAAAGAGTGATTTTTATTTCTTCTCTTGGGGATGATTTACAATGAAGGAAACCTTTTTATTTATAGGGGGAATTTGTCTCTAGTTTTACACTAAAAACAAATACATCAAATCCTGGTAGAAATCAAATAGATCTTGATAGACATTCACTATAATTGATATATATCATAACACTCCCCCTTGAATGTCTAACAATACGCATATAGGCTGCTTCATTAAAAAACTTACAAGGAAAACCCAGTGGAAAAAACCTCGTAAGGGAAAAAGAGTACAGCGCGTATTAACTCCCCCTAATAAGAACATCCTTGAATCTCTACATTCCGATCTTGTGTACCATCTTCTTGAAAGTTGCAACTGGAAGAGACTTGGTGAATAAATCAGCCACATTGTCACTTGAACGAATCTGTTGTACGTCAATATCACCATTCTTTTGGAGCTCATGTGTATAGAAGAACTTTGGCGAAATGTGTTTCGTTCTATCTCTTTTTATGAATCCACCTTTCAGTTATGCTATGCATGTTGCATTATCTTCATATAAAATTGTGAGTACTTAGTCATATTTTTCTCGAATGAGATGTATTATGGACCTCAACCACACACACTCTCGGCTTGCTTCATGAATAGCTATAATCTCAGCGTGATTCGATGAAGTGGCTACGATAGACTGCTTTGTTGATCTCCAAGATATGGCAGTACCCCCACATATGAATACATAGCCTGTTTGAGATCGAGCTTTATGCGGGTCAGATAAGTACATAGCATCAGCATAACCAACAAGATCGGAACTGCAATCTTTAGAATAAAATAAGCCCATATCGGTAGTTCCCTTTAGATACCGTAATATGTGTTTGATCACATTCCAATGTCTCCTAGTAGGAGCAGAACTATACCTTGCTAGCAAATTTACTGAAAAGGTAATAACAGGCCTTGTAGTATTTGCAAGATACATTAGTGCACCAATTATACTATGATATGGTATTTCAGGACCAAGGAGTTCCTCATTCTTTTCTAAAGGTCGGAATGGATCCTTATTCACATCAAGTGATCGAACAACCATCGGAGTACTTAATGGATGTGCTCCATCCATATATAATTGTTTCAACGCCTTTTCTGGGTTGGCAGATTGATGAACAAAGATGTCATTTGTCAAATACTCAATTTGCAAATCAAGGCATAACTTTGTCTTTCCTAGATCTTTCATCTCAAATTCTTTCTTTAGGTAATTAATTGCCTTTTGAAGCTTTATTGGCGTTCCAATAAGGTTTATGTCATCAACATAGACAGCAAGTATAACAAACTCCAACGTTGTTTTCTTTATAAAAACACATGGCCAAATTTCATCATTCGTATAACCTTCTTTAGATAAATATTCACTAAGGCGGTTATACCACATGCGTCCAGATTGCTTCAAATCATACAATGATCTTTGCAATCTAATGGAATACATTTCCCGAGGCTTTGAACTATATGTTTTCGACATTTTAAATCCTTCGGGAATTTTCATGTATATCTCATTATCAAGTGATCCATATAGATAGGTTGTTACCACATCCATCAAATGCATTTCAAGTCTCTCACGAACAGTGAAACTAATAAGATAACGCAATATTATTGCGTCCATAACTGGTGAATATGTCTCATCATAATCGACACCAGGCCGTTTTGAAAATCCTTGTGCAATAAGGTGTGCTTTATACCTTTATATTTCATTTTTCTCATTTCTTTTTCGCACAAAGACTCATTTATAGCCAACGGTCTTAACACCATTACGTGTTTGAGTTATAGGTCCAAAAATTTCACGTTTGGCAAGTGAATTCAATTCAGATTGAATTGCTTCTTGTCATTTTGGCCAGTCATTTCTTTGTCGACATTCTATGACAGATCGAGGTTTAAGATCCTCACTGTCTTGCATGATTTTCGTTGCAATATTATATGCAAAGACATAATCCACTACTATTTCAGATCGATTCAAATTAGTTTCAACATCACTTGAATTTATGGATAGTTCCTCATTTTCTTGAGTTTCAGGCTTATTGATTCCTTCAAGGATATCAACATTGTTCAAATCTTGAACTTCCATATGTGGATCTTTCGTAGTGTCATCTTGACCATTTATTTTTCTTTTTCTAGGATTTCGATCTTTAGAACCTAATGGTCTGCCACGCTTCAAGCGTGCTTTAGATTCATTAGCTATGACACTAGTGGATGGTCCTTTAGGGACATCAATTCGAATTGGGACACTCTCTGCAGGAATATGTGATTTAGTGATCCTTTTCAAATCTGTAAATGCGTCCGGCATTTGATTTGCAATTCTCTGCAGATGATTAATCTTCTGTAATTCTTGCTCACAAATAGAAGCACATGGATCAAGATGAGATAGTGATGGATTTTTCCATAAAATTTCTCTTTTGATATCACTATCTTCTCCCCCTAATTTTGGGAAAAGTATCTCATCAAACCGATAATCTGTAAATCGAGCAAGTGAACATATCTCCCGTTAATGGTCAAGATAGCGAATAATAGAGGGTGATTTAAACCCAACATAAATTCCTAACCTTCTTTGGGGGCCCATCTTGGTGCGGTTTGGTGGTGCTATAGGCACATATACACTGCACCCAAAAGTTCTCAAGTAAGATATATTAGGCTCTTGATCCAAAACCAATTGCAATGGAGTAAATTTATGATAATTTATCGGTCTAAGACGAACAAGTGTTGCAGTATGCAAAATTGCATGACCCTAAGCAAAAGTGGGCAACCTAGTTTTCATCAGTAATGGTTTTGCTATCAACTGCAGACGTTTAATTAATGACTTAGTAAGGCCATTTTGAGTGTGAACATGGGGTACAGGATGTTCCACTCTTATCCCAATCGATAAGCAATAGACATTAAATGTTTGGGATGAAAATTCTGTAGCATTATCAAGGCGAATAGACTTAATTTGATTATCAGAAAATTGAGCCCGTAGTCGTATTATTTGTGCCAACAATTTTACAAATGCCAAGTTGTGAGATGACAAAAGGCACACATGAGACCATCTAGAAGAAGCATCTATTAGGACCATAAAGTATCTAAACGACCCACTTGGTGGGTGAATTGGTACACAAATGTCCCCATGTATGCGTTCCAAGAACGCGGGGGACTTAATCACAACTTTTATTGGCGATGGTCTCACAGTCAGTTTGCCTTGAAATTCACCATGCGAAAGAACCTTCAAGTTCTTTAATGGATGCCTATTTGAATTTTCCATTATTCGTCTCATCATTATTGATCCTGGATGTCCCAGACGATCATGCCAAAGTACGAAAGTATTGAAATCAGTAAACTTCTAGTTTACTATAGAATGTGCCTCAATTGCACAAATCTTTGTCCAATACAGGCCAGAAGATAAAGCAGGGAGCTTTTCAACAACACATGTCTGCCCAGAGGCATTCTTGGTGATACGAAGATATTCAAGATTCATCTCATCAAATGTCTTGATATGACAACCATTTTCACGGATATCTTTAAAACTCATCAAGTTTCTCCGAGACTTGGGAGAGAACATAGCATTATTTATGATGAGTTTAGTTCCCTTGGACAAGATTATAATGGCTTTTTCGAAGCCTTCAATCAAATTAGCACTACCAGAAATTGTAGTAACATTAATCTTGTCCATGTTTAGATGAGAGAAATATTTCTTGTCTTTGAATATCGTATATGTAGTGCCAGAATCAATCAAACAAATATCTTCTTGAAAATTATCCATATCTTCAAATAAAATGACATACACCAAATAAAATATATATTAAATTTTTGTACAAAGTGAAAGATTATAAGAAATTGTTAATCACACTTTACTAAGTAAATTAAAAAAAATACAATTAGTACGTGATTAGCTTAGCTTAGCATTCAATAATTAAGAAAAAACAAAATACATGCAAACAATATTCTTTTAGTTAGAACATGCAATAACAATATAATATTGTTATATTATATTTGATAAAAAAATAATAATTAAGTATTAAGGAGCATTAAAACAATATAATAAAAAAAGGTATGTAACCATCTGCTTTTGATTTGTGGATTTGTTTACACAGCTTATTTCTCTAGGCAAAACTATTAAAAGTGTGTGGCTTCAAGTACAATGGATGCTGCTTATTGTTTACCTAAGAAATTTCCATACATGTTCATCACAACAATATCTTATTTGGTTAAGTTCACCCCCCCCCCCCCCTTTTTTCAATAAATGATGACAAAATTAAATTTCAATTCAATTCAATAATAAACAATAATAATATAATTAAACTAATTAATACTAATCAAAAACTAATACTCATGCAAACAAATACTTTTACATGATTCTTTATTCACTAACTCTTAATAAAAATAAAACAAAATAAAAAATCATTCATTCTTCCATGTTTACGGAACCATCACCAATCAAGTGATCAATCTTTCCTTCAGGGTGCTCGTAAAAGTCTGCTACATCCAAGCATGTGATGTCAACATTATTTTCAGAGAGAAAGTTAACCTCGGGATTCCTCTCTTTCTTCTTTAATGATGCTTGATAAAGATCAACCAAGTGCTTGAGAGCACGACAATCACGTGAATAATGTCCTTTTCTGCCATATCGGAAACAAGTAAATGCTTCACGTTTCTCATCTTTTCTCTTTTTGTTTGATGAATGATTAACACCCGAAATAGGGTTTCTTTCTTGGTCATTGTGACCACGACCACGTCCACGATTAGGGCCGTGACCTTTTTCACGCCTAGCATGGTAAGGGTGCACATTATTCACTTTAGGGAATGGTGCAGATTCAGTTGGTCGGTTCTCGTGATTTTTCATCAACAAATCATTATTTTGTTCAACCACGAGAAGATGAGAACTCAGTTCAGTATACTTCTTGAAACCTTTTTCTCGATATTGTTGTTGTAAGAGCATATTTGAGGCATAAAAAGTGGAGAGCGTCTTTTCCATCATATCATTATCATTGACCGTCTCTTCACAAAGTTTCAATTGAGAAGAAATTCTGAACATGACAGAATTATATTCATGAACAAACTTGTAGTCTTGAAATCTTAGATGCATCCACTCATATCGTGCTTTCGGGGGGATGACCATCTTTAAGTTATCAAATCTTTCTTTTAGGCTATTCCACAATATGAGTGGATCCTTAGTAGTAAGGTACTCAATTTTTAGAACTTCGTCAAGATGATGACGCAAGAAAATCATAGCCTTAGCACGATTTTGACTAGATGTTGTATTTTCATTCTTTGTGGCGTCTCCAAGACCCATAGCATGTAGGTGGATTTTAGCATCCAACACCCATGAAATATAGTTCTTGCCTGAACTTTGAAGGGCAACGAACTCACACTTCGTAAGATTGTTAGCCATATGAAAAAAGGGAAGAAAAATAATAATACCTTAGCGTTAGCCTTCAAATTTGAGGAGGTAAAGTCTCGTGCTGATAACGTATTATAAAACAAGAAAGAACAAGAAGAAGAGTAGAGAGAATAGAGAGAGTGATTTTTATTTCTTCTCTTGAGGGATGATTTACAATGAAGGAAGCCCTTCTATTTATAGGGAGAATTTTCCCCTAGTTTCACGCTAAAAGACAAATACATCAAATCCTGATAGACATCAAATAGATCTTGATAGATCTTGATAGACATTCACTATAATTGATATATATCATAACAATAAATATATTTTTGTTCATTTACACTTCAAATGTTTTTACTTTTCATGTTCATTTGTCTCTTTCATTCTTTTTTCTTCTTTTTTTTCTCTTTTTTACTGATCCTTGTTTTTTTCTTTTTTTTCTTTTTTTTAATTTTAATTCATTTGTCTTAACCTTTATTTTTTTTATTTCTCAAATATTATTTATTTAACTTTTCTCTTTTCTTTTTTATTCATTTCTCTCAATCTTTATTTTTTTTCCTTATTTTTCTCAAAATTTATTTTAATTTTATTTTTGCTTCTCATTTTTTTCCATACTTTTATATTTTTATTCACTCTTTTTTTTCTTAAACTTTCTTTTTTCTCAATCTTCTTTTTTCTTGTTTCTAAATTTTTTTTTTCCTTCTCTTTTTTCTTTTGTTCTCAACTTCTATTATATTTTGTTAATGAACAAAAAGTTGGATAATCCAAAAAAAGGGTTTCTTTTTTTGACATCAAGATATACTTAAGGGCGTGACTTGTTGTTTGGAAGTTCTTGTGGGATAAGTCTTGTCTTTAAGGCAAGAGTGATAGGGCATCTCATAAATTAAGACATAATGTGGTAGTGTGAAGTCTTGCTCGTAGAGCATAACTTGTTATCTGAAAAATCCTTGAACTGAGTTTTGCTTTTAAGACAGGAGTTACGGAGTATATCATAAATTAAGCCATAACGAAGTAGTGTTTACTCTTGCCCATGGGAAGTAACTTATTTTTTAGGGAGATTTTTGGGCTAAGTCTGATTTTAGAGGCAAGACTTATAGAGCATCTCATAAATCAAAGCGCAATATGGTAATGTCAACTTTTACCCATGGGGGCGTAACATGTTGTTTGAAAGTCTTTGGGCTAAGTTTTGTCTCTAAGGAAAGAGTCATAGAACATCTCATAAATCAAGACACAATGTGATAGTTTCAACTATTGCCCAAAGGGCGTAACTTGTTGTTTTAATATTTTTGGGCTAAGTCTTACCTCTAAAGTTAGAGTTATAGAACATCTCATAAATCAAGACACAATGTGGTAGTGTCAACTCTTGCACACATGGGCTTAACTTGTTGTTTGAAAGTCTTTGGGCTAAGTCTTGTCTCTAAGGCAAGAGTTAAAGAACATCTCATAAATCAAGATACAATGTGATAGTGTCAACTTTCATCCATAGAGCGTAACTTATTGTTTGAAAGTCATTGGACTAAGTCTTGCCTCTAAGTCTAGAGTTATAGAGTATCTCATAAATCAAGACACAATGTGATAGTGTCAACTCTTTCCCATGAGGCATAACCTGTTGTTTGAAAGTCTTTGGGCTAAGTCTTCCCTCTAAAATAAAAGTTGTGAAGCATCACATAAATCAAGACATAATGTGGTAGTGTCAACTCTTGTCCATGGGGCATAACTTTTTGTTTGAAATTTCTTTGGCTAAGTCTTGCCTCTAAAGCAAGCGTTATAAAACATCTCATAAATCAAAATATAATGTGCTAGTATCAACTCTTGCCCATGGGACACACTTGTTGTTTGAAAGTCCTTGGGTTAAGTCTTGCGTCTAAGATAAGAGTAATAAAACATCTCATAAATCAAAACACAATGTGCTAGTCTCAACTTGTATCCATGGGCGTAACTTGTTATTTGCAAGAAATCAAGGAAAAGAAAAGAAAAAAACAAAGGTTACGGAAAAAGAAAAAATAAAGAAAAAAATAAAGGTTGATGAAATTAATAAAAACATAATAAAAATTAAAGAAAATAAAAAAGAGAAAAAGAACAAAAAATAGAACTGAAAGAATAATAGGAAAAAAAAGGAAAAGTTGAGAAAAAAAATTTAAAAATGAAGAAAAAAGATGAAAGAAAAATAAAGGTTGAGAAAAATAAATTGAAAAAACAGAAAAAAAAAAAATCAAAGAAAAATTAAAAAAATAAAAGTTGAGAAGAGAAAAGGAAAACTATAAAGGTTGAGACAAAAAAATAATAAAAAGAGAAAAAAATTAAAGGAAAATAAAAAAGGAAAAAAATTGAAATTGAATGATACATGAATACGGAGAGTTGTATGAAAATATTGGATAAAGAGGCAAATATGTATTTATTTCAAACATAAAAAGGAAGAAAGACTAGTTTTATAGTATTTTATAGCCGCAAATATGTATTTATTTCAAAGATAAAAAAGAAGCATGACTAGTTTTGTCATATTTTTGTTATGGGGGACAAAGAAATATAATCATTCACTATGAAAGTCATTTATGTAGTTTACATATATAGTTACTAATATTTAAAATATGCATGTTAAGTTTCATTTATTACATAAAATATCATTTAAAAAGTTAATTACAAATATCTCAAACTAATTACAAATATCCCATTGTTATACCTTCTCTCTACAAAATCCTTGTACATAGCAAATCCACACCTATTAATGCTCCTCATTATACGCCTCAAATCATGCTAACACTATCTGGCATTTTTTAATTTTTAATTTTCAAATTATATTCCATCAGATTGCTCAACTTCATCATCTTCAATTTATTTTAAAGGTTTGTTTAATTTCTAAGTTTTTCAACTTTTCCATATTTAAAAATCTATAGATGAAACACCGAAACGATCCAACCAAGATGAAGAAGTTGAAGAAAATTTCTAGTAAAAACTCAAAAAAGTTAATTGCAAAATTTTCAAGCATGAAAAAAAGTGAAGTATCAGGAAGACCGCAGCTTCCAAAGGTTTTGGCGATTTGCTTTTTTTTCGATTATATGCAATATTACCCATAATATACATAAATATTTTATGTATAGGGATAAAATTCATTTTTCTTGTCAAATTTGATGTTATACACATCATATACATTAATACACAATATATATGATTCGACCAGTTCTAATATTATACATGTAAGGATTTTGTATAAGGGTATTATTAGTTATACACAATGTATATGGATTGACCAATATTGATCTTATACTTTATGGAGTTATGTATAAGAGGTCTTTGGTGGTATCCTCAGTATATCATTATGTTTTGATGTTGTTATGTGTACCTTATACATAATTCTATTATCTATAAGACTGTGGGTTAATGCATTGATGTTTAACTTTATATGCTTCACGTTACCTTATACATAAGACTATGGGTAACTGTTTACTTTATATATAACTAGGTTAACCTTATACATCACCATAAGAATATAGTTAACTGTAGTTATTTTTTTAGCTTATACTTTGCCTAATTTTTGTCTATTAGTTTAAAAACATATACGTCTTTCTACTTTTTGATATAATTGAAAGTTTTGATGTTACATTTTGTTTAGGTTGTACTTAATGTTATTATTAAAGGGATTAAAAAATCGTATTCACAAAGTTCCAACTCATTCATAGCACATCAGAAGTTCATGTAACAAAAATTTTGGAGAAGATCTAAAGGCATATTTGGGCGAAGAAATTCTTGAGTTATTGCGATGTTCATATTATTGATAGATTTTGACGAAAAAAGAGCTTCAAAATAAAGAAGAACAATTTATTGGAAAAAAAGAGAATTTCGATCAATGAATCTGATGTGATGTTTCAAGAAATTTTTGAAATTAAATTTTAGTTACTGATTTTATGGTCCAATTAATCACAATTTCAATAAGTGTCTTTAATTACGCAACTAAATAAGGCTACTTATTTATTTACCTTAAATAATATCAAAGCAGTTACCATATACATAGCTTGATATGTATAATAACGTAAAGGATTGTATATGAACATTTACAAATTCGGGAGAGAGAAAATAAAATTACAAATTCAGGAGAAAAGGTAATTAAGTAGCTAAAGTTTGAGATTTATGAAACTAAAATTTACATATATACACAAACTAAAGTTACCTTATTATAATAAATACCAACTTCGTAAAGTATTTACACAAATTCCAAACTAATTACATAAATCCCCCTTTTTTTACTTTCTCTCTTATAAACCTTATACATCTAAAACACTACATTTTCTTTCGTATTTTGCTCCCCATCAGCTTCCATTACAAACCCGATATTTTTTTCATATTTGAAAACCCTTTTTTCACAATAAAATTCAGGTAACCTATATTTGGAGGTTACCTATTTGTAAGTTTTGAAACTTTAATTAATTTTACTGATTTACTTCTTCTTTTTTTCAACTTTACCAATTTAGGGTTTTTTCGTTTATTCTCTGGATGCATGTTCGTTTATATGAAATTACTATATTTTGCAAGTATATTCAAGTTTTGTACTTTGATTTTTTTGTTTTTCTTCATATACTACAAGTTAGATTTTTTATTTTATTGGTTTGTAGTTGCTTCTGCTTAATCGATGTAGTCTAAAATTGGTAATGGATTCTCATCCTAACTTTAGTTTAGGACTTAGTCAGTTAGATTCTAAAAAATAAGATATTTTCGTTGATTTTGTTCCTAGTACATTTGATTACGAAGAACCCAATTTCGCAGAGAATCGTTCAAAGCATTGAAACGACCCTGCAACAATGAAGAAATTGAAAGAAGCGATCAGTTCTAGATCGAAGAAGTCAGGTTGAAAAGTGGCAAGCAAGAAGAAGTTTGATGATTATGATCGACCACGTCTTCCGAAGGTATTGATTATACATTATACTTTACTTACTTTGGAACACTAATGTATAATATTTTGGAACACATTAATTATTTTGGTACACTAATGTATAATCTTAGTATTCTGGTATATATTTTCATATTTTATACATTGGAAGTTCTTATTACATATAAGAAGAATTTTATCTTTTTGAGGTATTATACAGTTAGAAAGTCTTCGTATTGTATAAGGTGTCATTATACAATCTGACAAGCTTATATGTCATATATGTTTAAGGTGAAAATGTTTAGTGTGACATTATACATTGCTTATTTCGAATACTAATGTATAATATTATTATTCTGATATATATTTCTTTATGTTATACATTTCATGTTCTTATTATACATAAAAGGCATTTATGTTTTATGTGGTATTATACATGTAGAAAGTCTTAATAGTGTATAAGATGTGATTATACATTCTGACAAGCTTATATGTTATACATGTTTTAAGGTAAAAATGTGTAGTATGTAACATTATACATTACTGCATTTTATTATTTAAATGTATAAATTTCCGTCAAACATGTGTAACTTTTGTGTAATTATTACATTATTTTATCTTTTCAGGGTATGAAATACCGTATTGACAAAGTTCCGAATCACCCATTACATATCGATAGCTTATGCAACCGTGGTTTTGGTGAAGAAATAAAGACGTATTTTGGAGAAGATGTTTTAGGGACATTTAGAAATATAATATTTGAAATTTTTCTTGACTTGCCTCAGTACAACTGGATAGGCCATATTTCAAAATGTATCTTTATAATAGAAATCCAACAGGATATTAAGGACGAGATTCATGTGTGGGTGCAGGAAAAAATCCTGAAATTTATGATGCTTGAATTTGCCATTATCACCGATCTTAAATGCACCGATGATATTGATGAGCATATGTATACTTCATCCGTAAAATTTGCTTTGATGTCGAAGTATTTTCCTGACTCTGGAGGTGGAATAACTAGGTCAAAACTGATAACACGTGTGAAGACGAAAAACTTCGGTAACTCTGAAGATGCTCTGAACCTGGCGATATTACTCATTATTCATACATTCTTATTCTCTCAGCATCGCGAAGCACCCATCAGTTTAGCTCACTTCTAGATAGTCGAGGATTGTCGGTACAGACACTTTCCATGTGAAAAGATTATATTTGAAAAGTTGATGAACTTCTTGCGACAGCATTTTAGAGTCGCAAAACAGTTATATTGATTGGGTGAAATTCCACACATTCTAAATGTTTGAGTGTTTGAGTGTTGCTCTGAGGTAGATAAAAAAACTATTTTGCGATGAAGGAATATTATCCCAAGAATACTCAACTGGTCTGTGGAGTGTACCGGTCTTAAGTATGAAACTTTTATGTCTGGCATGTTCAGTAAGGTAATTGTGTAACATGTTACTTATTTTCATTTTCAAGCCAATTTATTGAAGTCCTAATATTTCATTTTGAAATTAATTTTTTCAGTATTCTTACAAGAATTTACAACCTACAAGCGAAGAAGTTTGTACTTTAGATTTGTCTTTCTCCAAAGATTTTGAGATATTAGATCCAACATCTGCTGCTTCCATATCTGTTGCTCCAACATTGAAAAGATTAGTCGATGAAGATCAACCACACGTTGTCACTGCCGTTGAAGACTTTGATGATTTCAGCATTAGACCTATGCGGGAATTTCTAAGAAAGATTTGTTTAGCTTCACCTTTATCACCTAAACAAACATAGAAGAGAAGAAAGACAGTCATGATTCAGAAAGTTAGTCCAGGGGTGACGGATGGAGAGAAATCTACACCTGCTCCTTCAGTACGTCATGTGTCTGGTATGTTTTCTAAAAACCAAGAAAAATCAATAGATAAAGGAGAAATTAGTGTGTCTGAATTTGATCATCGTCATCAAGGAGAAATTGATGTGTCTCCTGAGTGTGAACAACTCAAGTTTGTTCCTTCATATTCCACAACGCCTCAAGGGACTTCTAAGTCTACTTTAGATATGGAGCAGATAAAGACTTACGTTAACACATATGTAAGTAAACTTTCTTATTCACAGTTTTTATTTTTGAAAAGCATGACTTGTTTCTAATATTTTATTTATTTCTGTACGTTATAAGGTTGATAAGCATATTGTTGAGATGAAAACACTAATCTCTAATATATTTACTAAAGTAATTAAAACTTTGAAGAAAGAAGAAAATAAAGCATCACCAGTATAAATTATTATTTCGTTCAATTTTCTATTACTTTGATTAAATGCCCAAACATTCGTATTATTCATGCTATATAGAAGGAAAAATTATTGATCAACAACAAGGTCCATTAGAAGGATCGAAAAAAATATGACAGTCCATATAAGGAGGATTTGTTGGTACTTTTTGTCAATTATGTTCGTATGTTACTATAAATCTGTATAACTCCCATATCTAAATTTATTTTTGTTTGGTTTTTATACAGCATGAAGATGAGGACAAGGGACCAGTCATTGAAATCAGAAATGATGAACCACTGCTACTTCAACTTTTGGAAATAAAGATCCAAGAATGTGTATACACACATACTGAATGTCCAACAACAACTGACGTTCAAAGAGAATAGAAGGTATATTGAATTAATATTACGAATGCAAATATTAGTTATATAATAATATTTTCGAATCACCTTTGATATATATAAATGTTATGTGTTTTCGAATGTATTTTGATGTGTATGATTGACATTATACATATATATGATATGTATAAATATAATTATACATTCACACACATGCCTAATAGATATCAAATTGTTATCACTGATATAAAACTGTTTTTCCTTCACCATTATGTTACTTTGATTAAATGTCCACACATGCACATTGTTATTTTATATAGGATGATAATATGATCGATAATGAAGAAGGTCGTGAAGAATAATCGGAAAAAACACACAGTAATGATATGGAAGATTTATTGGTATATTTTTGTCACTCCTATTGGTTTGTTACTCCAAATCTATATATATAAATGTACCAAATGTTATTTTTACAAAAAAAGGTCATAACGTTCTCCACTGAATAGAAATGTGTTATAACACTTTCATTGGGGATGTTACAGTATCACTATACACTTATTTGAATGTATAATAATATGTTATACATTACTAATAATTTTAGTTTCTTCAACAGAATGAATGTTTTTTATGAATATCCTCATACATAACTATGTTATTTACAATTGGTTATATAATAACATTTCTGAATCGCCTTAGAAATATAAAAATGTTATGTGTTAACAATTGTGTTTTGATGTCTGATATTGGTCTTATACATATATAGAATATGTTAATACATTCTATTGCAAGCCTTACAGATAAAAATTTTAAAATCACTGTTATAATTTTTTTTCCGTTCAACTTTGTCTTACTTTGATTAAATGCTCAGACATGCTGGCTATTTAATACAGGATGAGCATATGGCCGATAAAAAAGAACATCATGATGAAGATTTGAAAAAACAGCACAGTCCTGTGATTAAAAATTTATTGGTATTTTTTTATCACTTATTCTGATTTATTACTCCAAAACTATCTACATAAACGTACCAGCTATTTTTGTTTAAAAAGGATCATAATGTTCTTAGCTGAATATCAAAATTTTTGAATCTTTATTCTACCATGATTTCTGTGTTTATCGTTAACTCGTATTCTGCACTAATAATATTGATTTTTATGAATATTGGGTGATGATGACTTTGTTAAAGGATACGAACTCATTGTACTCAAGTATGGTGGATTATGTATAGTGTTCAATGTAATACTATGTTAATTGAGGTTGTTACAGTTTCATTATACATTCAGTTGGATGTATAATATTATGTTATACATTACTAATAATATTATACATTCATATGCAAGCCTTGCAAATAACAATTTAAAATCACCGATATACATTTTTTTCATTTAACTATGTATTGCTTTGATAAAGTGTTCAAACATGCTGTTTGTTATTTAATATAGGATGAGCATATGGCCGATAAAGAAGAAGGTCGTGGTGAAGAATTGAAATACAACACAGTCATGATAGGGAAGATTTGTTGGTATTTTTTGACACTCTTGTTGGTTTTTTACTCCAAATCTATCTATATATATGTAACAAATGTTTGGGCATAATTAGAATTATACATTCATAAGTTTGTTTTACACATAACACATCCATATGCTTGCCTGTAGGATGATATCGGTGACACAATAACGGAGTTTGTTCAAGACGCTATAGATGCACTATTATTTGGTTTGTCAACACCTTCAACTACAAAGACTTTGGATGTTGGTGCACCAAATATAGTGACTGAAAGCCAGTGGATGATTCGCGACAGTCAATTTTCACCTGATTTTCTAGATGCTCAAGTTAGGGAGCGTGAAGCCCCAAAAGTACCTGTAAAAGGGGATCAGAAGAAGTCGAGGATTTTCAGGTCACCATACATCACAAATTTTGGTTCTAACTCTAAGGATAAGGGCAATTCCGATATCGAAAAGAAGCAAATGTATGCTTTTGATGGTTGTACTATTTACCAAGAATTTCCTAACTAATTGATCCTCGATTACTCTTAGTGGCTTGAAGTAGGGTTACACAAATATCATGCTGGCAAGTAAGTAATTTTGAAATTTTTTTTAATTTTTGAGAATACTACGGCAACATAATTTGTTGTGAAATTTAACCCTTGTTAATTTTGCAGGAAATAAACGAACAATCACTATCTTAAAAATGCTCCAGGATTAGGTTATCCTCAGTTGGACTTTATCGTTGCACAGACATAGTCAAAGAATTGATTTTACTTGATCTGAAAATGCAAAACATGCTGAAATGATGAGGTAAATTAAACAAAATTAGTTCCATATCATAAAGGTGGTTATTGTTGGAAACTTTACTATAATGCCATGTAATACATGTAACTATTTCAAGCTTGTATTACTTTTAAAATATGCTATAAAAACTGACATCATACATTTGAAAATGATGTATAATTATGAAGTGTTATCTGAAGTACTACTTAAATTAGAAGCATGCATAACTGTTAGTATTATATAGCATATTGTATCAAGTAGAACTAATACAATCAGTGTCTATTTCATACATTACTATCTATGTATAATAAATTTTCATACAATGTAGCATCTTTTATTATTATATATCCAACATGAATGAAAATCTTATGTATAATACCATGTACCACTTTTTATTATTAGAAATGAAATATTAACACGATATTATGCATGTTTTAATTGGTAGAAAAATGTATTTATTATTACAACATGCACTACAATATTACATCATACATAAAAAATTTTGTATAATTACATATCATACATGCAGTGTCAATAACTCATACATTAATGTGATTGTGCAATACATAATAATAACTAAAGAATATATTGTTTACTTTCACTGTTTTATATTTTTTTACTATTTTTAATATGTAGTACTTAGATGTGATATTCTACCACTTGAGAAAGAAATTGAAGCTACAGCAGTGTGATACTTATAGATATACAACAACCAGTTGCTTCTTCAAAACATATATCGATAAGACCTATAGTCGATATTATTCAGCGGTTCAAACAGATCAGATATCCATGCAATAAGACTATGTAGAATCTTATATTGTGTCTAAGAATGAAGACGCTATTATAAATACAATTAATGGATTCTGTATTCCTGCGAGATTACCACGGCATATGGTTGATGAGGTATAGGTTCTATTAACTTTGGCAAAGAATTTCACTGGGTATTGCTATAATTGTGTTGAAGGAGAGAGTGATACGTGTGTATGACTCATTGTCAAGTAAAAGAGAAAATGAACCACCAAACGAAATACAAAAGTTAGCAGTGATGCTCCTTACTTATTTGTCAGATAGTGATTTTTTAAAAAAGACAGAGTGAACTGACTGGTCAACACTAAAAGCATACAAAGGGAAGCTTGGTCAGCAAACTGGTCATATCAGTCACAACCCATTTGATGCTGAATTCGTTTAAAACATTCCACAGCAAGATTCTGATAGTTTGTAAGTGACTTTTTTTAACATGTATAATCATGGTATAATTAGAACTTAGTATTCCTTTATTTTATTATCAAATCAAGGACTGCGGGGTTTTTGTGGCTGCATACGTAGAAATATTAAGTGAAGGGCAGCAAGTGCATTCATGTGATTTCAATGCTGGAAGTCAATGTGCATGGTATGCTTCGTTACTATGGCATTACGGAGTGACAAAAGCAGAGAAAGATTACACAAGTGATAATGATGATCCTCCTCGACCAAGAAATAATTATCTCCAATCAACTGATGAAAGTACAATTGTTACTTTAGAGTAGCACCTTTTTATAACATTCTAATTGTTTTTAAGTAGTTGATGTTAAACAATTACATAAATTATTGTTTTTGGATGTTGGATTTTAATTTACATTTTATGGATATCATTTTTGCTCTTACACATATTCATCTTTTGAACGGTTTTGCATTTATAATTTCATACATACAACCTAACGTATAATTCATGCTCATACACATAACACACAATGAAAAGGCTACTTAAATTTTACACAATTTTTGTTAAATAAATTTGTCATTTCTTATGTTGTTTAATAAAAAACTGGTACAACCAGTCAGTTAACAGTCACTGGTTTACTTTAACATCATATATATAATTAAAGTATAATAGTATATCATACATCAATTATATAAGAAATGTTATTGGGTAACTGTGTAAAACACAGTATGTTACAACAATTATTTACTGTAATAATTCCCAAATTACTTAGTATATACACACATATAACTACGTTTTAATTATAAGTGATAAAGTAACAAAATATGATATTTGAAAACTGTATTAAATGGTTATGAAAATGTGATACATTGATTAATAACTAAACATCATAGAATAATTAACAATATAAGTGTATCAACAAAACACAATTAAACTGATTATTCAATTAAAACCAAACTAAGCATAAGCATTGACAACAGCAAATTATCTTCTTCACGGTTCCTTTGAAAAGTAGTCGCACGTCCTACGATTGTGTCCTGCACTCCCACATTTATCATAATGGTTTGAACTTACAGTAAGTGATTCACTAGGTTTCAAATGCATTCCTTTCTTTGGCTTACCCGGAGGTCTTTTGTATTTGGGTGGCAGAACTTCTTCATCATCAAAAAATTGTGGAACATTTCAATCCTTCATGTCTGGCATAGAAACTATCGGGAGTTCATACGTCTTGACAATGGTGTTTGGCCTGTACAATTTTGAGCAGTAACGACCATACTCTTTTACATCAACATTTTTACTTTTTAAAATAGTAATTGCGTGTGCACATGGTATTTCATCGATTTGATACTGATTACAGTTGAACGTGCCACGATCAATATCAATAATGTACCTCTTTCCTGATTCATATACATAGTACAGATAACTACCAGCTGCCTTAACCTGTTAGAAATGAATTATTTAATACAGATAATAACATAAAAATTTATATCAAATAAAAAGGACATTTAATTACATATTATTCTAATACATACCGTCATCCGCAAAGCTTTAGCCCCATTATCAGTCAGAATTTCTTGAAATCTTCTCCCGAGTGTTGTGTTTGTATAAGATGCAATTTTATTGTTTTTACAATTGCATGCGGCAAATAAAATTCTAACTTTTTCAAGGAAACCTAAAATAGAAAGTTCTCTACCCTCTACCAAGTAACCGTTAATACATTCGGTTATATTAGAGGTCATCATTCTACCTTTTTTAACAGGGGAATGACATCGAGATCATTTTTTATAATCAGCTTCTTCCAGATATTCCTTAACTCTAGGATCAACCTTACCAACCTTTGACATAATGTAATTAAAATCTTCTATTCTACAAGCTTTAGCCATGGAATAATAAAGGTCAATAAGTCTATTTTTGTTTTTTCTAAAATATTTACAAACATTTTTTCATAAATGCCAAATACAAGCTAGATGGGGGACATTAGGATAAACAATGCTCACATCTTTTATGATACTCTTGTTTCGATCCGATACGATACACATATTGTCCCGTTCCCCAAATGCTTCCTAAATTGATGAAAAAATCAAGTTCAGGAATTATTGCTCTCCGAATCTACAACACTGTAAGCTAATGAAAAAATACATCCTAAATAAAAATAAAAAACAAACCAAATTAATATGTGTAGGTCAATAATATATGTACTACCTTGAACAGGTCTCTAATACATGCTGTCACACGTTCATGACTTAGTTGAAAAAAATGAAAACATTTAACAGCATACATATTTATAAAGTATAACACTACATCGTACATTATAAACATACTATTAAGGAATTATACATTTAATGATTAGTAAATGAATCAACCATTAAATGTATTATTGGTAAGAAAATATGAGTATTTATAATATTATACATACACCCTAACGTATAATCCATACTCATACACATAACACACAATGGAAAGGTTACTTAAATTTTCACAAAAAAATTTTCACGAATGTGCCATTTCTTATGTTGTTTAATCAAAAACTGGTACATTCTAAATAAAAAAAAATCAAAATAATATGTGTAGGCCAATAATATATGTACTAATTTTGCAAGTCCATATTTTATTATACATACAAGAGTAATGTATAATCAGTTCTAATAAATACAAAATGTACAATGAATACAGAAAAAAGTTTAAAAGTATTGTATAATACCTGCACCATCAAGAGTGCTTGTCGATATAAATATTCCTTTGTATGGACCGCTTAAATGAGCACCATCTACAACTATAGCAGGTCAGCAAAATTCAAAATTTCTTATCATAGGATGTAAGGCAATAAACAAGTATTTAAACTCGTTATCTAATGCCTATTGCATCCGAATGTATGATCCGAGATAAACCTGGTTCAATATATAAATATAACGGCGCATTTTTTTATATCCATTAGTTGGTCCACCTCTAAGCATCGCAATTGCTTTCTCTTTTTGCCCGCCAAGCCATCATGTAGTTAGTATCAACACCATAAATAACCTTCATCTCGTCAATTATATCTGTGGGTGTGTGTATTCTCTTGTAATTAATTTATTTTGGTGCTGTAAATTCACTGACAAAAACTGTTGTCGCAACCAAATTATTCAGTGCTCTCTCACTTAGACTGCTATATGTTCCGAATCAAATCTCTTTATCACAAAGATTTCAGAATGATTCATAGAGGACGCCTTGAGGACCCACTTGCAGTCTTTGTTACGACAGTGAAGTACATAGCTACATAAAATTTAAACATGTTGTCAATGTATTAACATACTCGCAAAATTAATAATTCTATTAAAAATAATAAAATTTCCCAGTTACAGTTTCATTATACATTCGTTTGAATGTATAATGAGATATTATACATTGTTAATGCAACAACTATTAAAAAACACAACTTTCGTCAACACAGCAACTCCTTCAAAACACTATTATAAAACAAAACATCCATTAAAGCATCAACAAATAAAGATAATTGTTTTGTTCATACCTTTATTTGTTAGATCGTTTAGAAAAGACGTTGAAGCCATTCGATATTGCATATTTGGCCATTATCGATACCAGAGTTTGCTTATCCTTATAAAGCTGGTTAACCTTTATTTTAGTGTTCTTGCAATCAGTAATGAAATTTTTAACTTCAAATTCTAGAACGTATAATGAATACTGATTCTGCGTTTCAACAATCGTTAAAGCAACATAATCAGATTCACTACCTTCAATAAACAGTACTGCCCCAGTTTCACTATCAAACTCGATATCCTTATTCGATTTGTCAAAAGTTGATATACACAGCGAAAAATTAACAAGCTCCATAAATTATTTCTTCAACTCAATGTAAACCTTCACTCCATTATCATTCCTTATGATAATTGGAGAAGAATTACCATCAAAGATGTATTTAAATTCAATTCTTTTCGAACATCGTCAATATTCAATTCCATCGTGATCGTCGCAATCAATTTTAGAAAGTTAATACTTTCAGAAACAATAATGACATCACTTTTGTATGATTTATAGTTGATTTTCGATTCCCAGACACCGAAATGGCGCAACAATATAGGGATGTTCATCTTTTTAATTTCCAGAAAACAAGAAAGAAGACAGCTTTTTTTTTTCTCAAAAACGTATATCAACAGTGATGAAAATTAACAGTACTGTTTAAGAGTTTTTTGAAATTTAAATTCCAGTTACTATATTAACTCATGCACTAATTAATTATGGGTATTTAATGGCGTAATTTAAGGATTTGAAAGATATTTTCTGATTGTTCTTTCTTTAATTGTAGGCAAAACAGTTTTATCATACATCCCCAGTGTATAACAAACCCACGAATGTATGAGTATATTTTGCAAAATAGAGAGAGAGAAAACCTGAAGGAATTATCTGTAAAACTTTTCTACTAAACGGGATTTCTGTGGTTTACACTTTATGAAAATTGCCCATATAGTTATGGTCCCTAGGCCCATAACCAACGGTAGCTCTGTGAATCCATACTGCTATGGTCCAAGACCGATAAACCAAGGGTATGAAGGTTCATATTTGAGTTAGCACCTTCAAATGAAGGATCTAAATTCCTTTTCTTCTTACCAAACAGTCATACCTATTCACATGACTCGGCAAGTCGCAACGTTGATGGCCATGAAGGCCTAGCCAATGTTACCACTCGTGCTGTAAGATAGCAGATGGCAGAAATAATGCTACGTGATTGGCAGAACCAAATTTAGCAAGAGTAAAAAACACACTGGAATTTGATGTCATGTGGGATCCGAGTCCAACACCTTGCACTTGCAACAAAAGACTATAACAGGTAATGTTGAGCTACTTTAATGAGCGTGAATGAGCACATGAAACTCACATCTTATCAAGCAGCTCAAGGTCACTTTTGAATTAAATTCTTGAAGGCAACAGTTTATATGAGATGAGATAATGTGGGGTGTAGTGAAGTTGAGAAAAACGTCGGCTTCATTTACCAAATGCAAAAGTACCTATTAAATTAGAAAACCATACTTCACATCACAGATGTAGGGTTCTTTCAGGAATTTTATCTGTTAGATTAGAAAACCACTCTTACAATGCAAAAGTGTCTATTAAATTAGAAACCATACTTCACATCAAAGATGTAGAGTTCTTTCAGGAATTTTATCTGTTAAATTAGAAAACCACTCTTACTTTACATCACAGATGTAGATTCTTTCAAGAACTATCTTGAGATGTAATATATAGATGTAATAGTACATTATCGGTGAATGCTCACATCATCATAAAAGCAGGGTTATAATTTTGCATTGCATGATTTTATTTGAAAAGGAAAACTAAAACTTTGGAGGAACCCTATCACAAGATTGCTACAAGACTTCCATGCTCACATCATCATAAAAGCAGGGTTATAATTTTGCATTGCATGATTTTACTTGAAAAGAAAAACTAAAACTTTGGAGGAACCCTATCACAAGATTGCTACAAGACTTCCATTTGCACATCTGATTACCACAACTTTTTGGTAATTCAAAAGGGGAAAACCATACACATTAGATTAAAGGGACAACTTTTCAGTTAAACAACTGTGACCAGGAATATGAGACTGGACTCCTAACTTGGTTTTGAGCATTATTCCAAGAAATAGAACCAAATGTACTCTTGGTCATCGTGCTAACACCCTTCTTGGACACAAATGTGACGGTGTAGCGCAGCCTCTCCCCTACCCTTTTGAATACAAGTTTTGATGGCTTCACGGTCACAGAAACAGTCAGGGGAGCATCTATGACTACCTCATAGATGGAGCCTGCAGCTCCCACATTGGTCACCGTTCGGGTGTAACGAACAACCCTTGATTTCGCAAAGAAAACTGAGAATGAAGGGTAGTTAATCTGCCCAGGATCTGCATATTTCTTAGCACAAGTGACATTCGGGCGCTTGACAATGGCTTGTATGTGACCCATCTCATAGTCCAAGGAGCATAAGAACTTGATGTAGTCCTCTGGGGTAATATCGTAGACAAGACCTGGGGAGAGTGCCTTGTGGGGATCAACATGACCTGATCCATGAGCCCATGGAGTGGAGAGTTGACCGCCTTCTGCATCACGAAGAGGGGAGTTAGTGGTGTCACGGTTATAGGCAGTTGTCATAAGTGCAGACTTGATGGCACTTGGACTCCAGTCAGGATGAGCTGCTTTCAACAATGCAGCCAGTCCACTGATATGAGGACAGGACATTGATGTACCTGCAAGAGTTCAATGTAAATAAGATCAATAATGTAAACAAATACTACAAAATTAAGATGAGTGAGTTGTGTGTCAGATTTTCAAGAGATACTTGAAAAAGTACATCAAATCATTTCTAGCTAATGAACTGTTTCAAATTGATGCGTCTTTCTTAACCTGTAGCAACAAGAGAAAGAGGTACGTAAACGATCCATCCACCACTTGGAACTGGTAAAAAATATATGTGCCACAAGAGAAAGAGGTACGCAAACAATCCATCAACCACTTTGAAACTTGTAAAACATATGTGTATATATTTACATTATTATATTAAAATATAAAATATTTTTAAAAAATAATTTAAATTTTTACACTTTATTAAAATTTTTTGCAATAAATAAAATTATTTAATTTTAAATAATTTACCGTCGGTTACACTAGTATAATTAATTAGTCTGAGCATAAAAAAGATTGTGAAAGAAACTATCCGTTGGTTATAGTAACTCTTACCAGACATGATGTTGAACTTGGTCCTCCTGATATCTTTCTCAAGCCCAGTGGGCCCAATAGCCTCAGACCAAGCTGCCAATATGTTCACTCCAGGCCCAATTACATCAGGCTTCAAAATCTGTGGTGTCACTGTATTGGGTCCTCTTGAGCTAAACGCTGCCACGACCGGCGATGGCTTCACGTTTACCACCGTCCCACCAAAGCTGAGCACGGCCATCGGATTCTTCTCATTCTTCACATACTGCCTTATGTAATCTCCAACTTTCCTTCCTACAGCCAACGCGGGCAACAAGTGACTATCGGCCACCAGCTCCTCACCACTCTCGACAGTGTTGGCCAATATCATCCCAACCCCACCAGATTCTTTCACCACTAGACCTTTTTCTACTCTTGCATTAGACCCTCTGTCGCATACCACTATTTTGCCACGCACATTTTTGGGGTCAAGTGAACCTGGCAAGCAAAGACTGCCACTACTATCTGTGTTGTAAACTAAGCTAACTAGCTTTTTACCCATGCCATTTCCACTGTATAAAGACACCCCAGTAATCTTTTTTCCATTACCCAAAACAGCAAAAGCAGGGAAGTCACGGTCTATGGTTCCAGCACCAACAGTCATGATCCATGGAGCGGTATTTGCAAGTGAAGCTTTGGCTGGACCGCTGTTTCCTGCAGAACAAGACACAACAATTCCTCTCTCCATAGCAGAGAAAGCACCAATGGCAATGGTATCACGATAATAAGGACCCGATCCACCACCCAACGATAAAGATAGCACGTCAACCCCATCCAAAATAGCACGATCCATACCAGCTAGAATATCAGACCCAAAACAGCCAGTAGGCCCACATACCTTATAGGTAGCTACACGCGCGCGAGGAGCCATACCTCGAGCGATACCACTGGCGTACCCAAGGAGGCTGGCGTTAGCCACAGGGGCACCTGCGGCGGTACTAGCTGTATGGGTGCCATGACCATCCTGGTCCCGAGGCGATTCAGGCTGTCTGGGTTGGTTCGTAAATGAACCAGAAGCCGACATACGGTATCCTTTAGCGAAAAGCCGAGCACCTATCAATTTTTTGTTGCAATGTACCTTGGGATAGAAATCAGGTCCAGATTCACATTCCCCTCGCCATCTAGAAGGCACATCGGGCATACCAACATCACTAAAACTCTTAGATTCAGGCCAAACACCTGTATCAAGAACTCCAACAACAACATCCTGGGCAGCGTTGTTGAGCTCTTGTGGAGTGTGACCAGCCCAAAGCCCCATCTCATTATCTAACCCAAGAAACTCAGGGGTCCGAGTGGTATGAAGTAGATACAGACTATCCTCATACACCCCAACGACATCATCAGACTGACGAAGCAATTCAGCCTCATGAGGGTCAAGAGAGGCAGAAAATCCAGGATAAGCAGTATCATAAGTGTAAAGAAGGGATGATTCATCAGATGTAGAAGACGACAAAGATTTGAGCTGAGCATCATACCAATCATGATGGGTAGAATAGGAAGAAGGTCTCTGATGATGTTTCATATGAACAATGTAAGTTTTCTTGGTCAAACATGGCTGAAGGGCGACAACAACAAAGAGAAAAGTAATAAGAGAGAAACAAAGTACAGAACCCATGGGGTAAAACAAAAGAGAGCGAGAAAAATGTGAGTAGGAGACAGTCGCTGTGTGGTGCGACTGACAAAAGAAGATAGAAGGAGGTATGGAGGACTACTGTCGGGTTTATATTACAACTGATTTTATTGTTAAGGCTTGGAATATAGTCTTCTTACGTTAATGCCACTGTCGGGTGTTGGTTTGATTTCCATCTCCGGAGTTAGTGGGGGATACCCGTTTTCACCCACTACTTGCGCCTTCAAAATTGTTTTATCACCAAACCAACCCAATCATCCCTTTTTACAAGGGGTGGTATAAAAATAATAGAAAATATAATATATTAGTAATACTTGTATTAATAATATTTATATTAACTATATTTACATTAGTTATATTTGTATTTTTTTTATGTAATATTTAATTTGATGTATTAAAAATAACATGAATTACATAATTTCTAAAGAAATTTTTTTGTTACATGGTACCCACCATACATATTAGAAAGAATGTGAAAATATTTTTTGATGGATAATAGCAGCATGTTAATGCATGCATTAGATTCATTGCATTACTAATATCATGGATTTTAAGGTATTATAATACACACATAAATACACAATAGAGTGTATAACTAATGCAAGTATTAATTATATATAGGGCAAAAAAATATATCAAACAAGGTATTAGTAATACTCATTAAACTAATACATACATTAATTTTTCAGTACACTCTGCCGAACGACCTCTAATAGTGGCACAAATTTTTATTCATTTAAAAATGATTGCGTTTGATTTTTAATATGATAATTTTTTTTAATATGATTGTGTTTGATTAAGTAACAATTCTTATATAAAAAAAATATATGTAGTTTAAATTTTAAATTTATGATGTTGTCCGTTTAAATTATTTATCTTATTGTCCATTTTTAAAAGTGCCTTTTTTCTTCTCTTTTAGCAATTTTTAAATTTTGACTTTATATAGTATATTTAAAGATTATAAATTAAATTTTTTTTATCTATTTTAAATTTAAGATTATAAAATTCAAAAATAATGCATTTACTTTGTTAAACTTGTGTAAGCTCAAATTAAAATAAATTTGAAACGGAGGAGTTAATATTTGTAAATTAAAATTTTTTTTTTATGTATTTTAAATTTAAGAATACAAAATTCAAAAGTAATGTATTTACTTTGTTAAACTTGTGTAAGCTCAAATTAAAATAAATTTGAAATGGAGGAGTTAATATTTATGTGACTATAAATTACGTTATTAATAGTGAATAATAGAAATTATTTGTATTTTTTCTGTAATTTCACTTTTAATAACAGAATTTTATTTCGGCATTGTGGACGAGTAATTTTGAAGATTTAAATCTGTACAAAATTTGAATTATATTAAATTCAAAATATATTAGTCCCAAATAAATATTGCGGATTAATATAATTGGATTAATTATTTAAGTCCAAACATATATGGATTTAATTAAAGTTCATTTTTTTTATTGGGCTAGCCCATTGATTTGAGCTACAAATGATGAACCCACTTTGCTAAGCCCAAGATATTGTCATATTCTACAGGCCCAAATAAACGCCACGTGTCAAATGACGTGGCATGCCAAGTCAAGTGAAGGAGCCTATAAGACCATGTCACATGTCAAAATAATGCAGTAGGCCTAATAAAATCAAAACCCATAAAAGGCGTCATGTCACTTGAATTTGATTGGTCAAAGAAAGCCCATCTTCATCATGACTCTTCCTTTTCCACAACTATAAATAAGGGTCTCATAATTCAGAAAGAGGGACCCCAGAACTCTAACAAGTAGCAAGAGAAAGCTCGTGGATCAAACACCACAATTTCTCTAAAAAGCTCAAGCATTCAAATCAAGTTCATCAAGATTCAAGATCAAGACCGCAATATTCAAGAACAAGCTCAAAAACCCTTGAATTCAAGCAAAAGTCAAGATCAAGTCCCTCAAATCATTCAAATCAAGTTCAAATTCAAGATCAAACCATAAGCCCTTGAATTTATATTTGAAAAGGCGAATCAGAGGATTTATAGAGATTGTAACATTCACGTATTAAAATCAATAAATTGATTGTTGCAGTATATTTTCTTGTCTCAATTATTTATTTTTGACATCAAAAATTTTACTGTCCAACAAATTATGGCACGTCCAGTAGGGCAATCTCTACCTTTTATCTCAACCTTTTTAACTGCAAAGTTTAACAACACTGAAATGACTTCCAAGAAGGTCAACTCTCAATCAATTGCTTCCAAGGCTGCTGACTCAAAGTTCTCTGCTGAAGTATAAAGTATCCTTGGTGTTACTTTCGAAAGCTTAGGAGCTGTCACAAGAAGCAAGACAGGCTTGCTAGGACAACAAACACATTTAGTGGCGTCCGCACCAACTTCAATTTTTGGATCTTCAACCCCAAAAAGAAAGAAGTCCAATGCAAGTGCTTCGAAAGGAGGAAGCAATGTGGTGGAATCTCTTAAGAAGACTCTAATATTACTTAAGCATTCTGGTTCCAAATACTCTGGCGCAAAGAGCGATGGTTGTTCAAGCAACTCATCATCTCCGACTACACCGCATAAGTTGAGCACTTCAAAGATCAAATTATGCGATAATCGGTGCTACTCTCCAACATCTCAAGTGATTATGCAAGCAATGGTAACTGATGTCTTGTCTATGGAGGAGCATCTTGCGAATCTGGCAAAGGCAATTGATGGCCTGACCAAATATGTTCAGAATCAAGATGCTCGAATTGATAAAATAGTGGATAAGGTAGAAGGTATGATAGAAGGAGAGTCTAGCCATGCACCTAGAAAATCTCCAGAGGTTCATGAGATAAAAAAAATCCTGTGAAACAAACACCACCGATTAAATAGGTGCAAGTTTTTTCTGAGGAAATTATCTCGATTGGAAAATTGAGGGAATTCATTGAAGGAACCCTCAAAGACAAGTATGATGTTGTCTCTAAGTCTTCCCTTGCTTATGCCAAGCCTTACACGGCAAGGATTGATAGCCTCAAAATGTCTGTCGGCTACCAACCCCCTAAATTTCAACAATGTAAGGGCAAAGGAAACCCAAAATAACATGTCACACACTTTATTAAGACATGAAATGATGATGGAACTTATGGTGACTATCTTGTCAAACAGTTTGTTCATTCCCTAAAAGGAAACGCCTTTGATTGGTATACGGACCTTGAGCCTAATTCCATTGATAGCTGGGAGCAATTGGAGCATGAGTTCCTAAATCATTTTTATAGCACAAGGCATACAGTTAGCATGGTAGAGCTCATGAAACTCAGCAAAGAAAGGATGAACCAGTCATTGACTTCATCAATCGATGGATAAATGCTAGCCTAAACTGCAAAGATAGGCTCAGAAAAGCTACTGCAATAGAGACATACGTCCAAGGAATGCACTGGGAACTTCTCTACATCTTGCAAGGCATTAAGCCTAAATCCTTTGAAAAGCTAGCTACCCGTGCTCACGATATGAAGTTGACCATATTTTCTGTTGGAAAAGGATCAACGCCTATCCATGACCCTCAAAGGAGAAAGGATAAGTAGGAACCTAAAAGATGGGGTAAGTTTGTCCCTAAAAATAACAATAAGGAGTCCATAAATATTGATGTGTCTTCTGTGAAGGTCACCATAAAGGTGAGCAAGAAGAAAAACGTGAAGACGACTTCTAGAGCACGTCTAAATCAGAAAACTTTAAAGGAGATGCAAGAAAAGGAATATATCTTCCTTGATTTTGATATTGCTGAGATTTTTTATGAACTCCTTGGGCATAAGCTCATTGAAATCCCAGAGATGAAGCGTCCCAATGAAGCTGGGAAGACTAATGACCCTAACTATTGTAAATATCATAGGTTCATAAGTCACCCTCTGGAAAAGTGCTTTGTCTTTAAAGATAAAGTCATGCAACTGGAAAGAGAGAAAAAGATCTTCTTCAATGATGATACGACCAGTTCTCATCAAATCTCTATCACATTTGGCTTGCTCAATCCAATCCAAATATATGTCGAAAAGCATAATAAGAAAATATTAGAGACTGATAGGTCTTCAGTTGATGAAGGCGATGATGAAGGTTGGACTCTGGTGATTAGACGCAACAAAGAAGGACAATTCTGCGCTAGGAGTCGGCCGAGCAGCCAACCAGAAGGAGAATGGTGAAGAAACTAAGAAAATAGAAATTGGTTGAACTTTCAAAAAGGACGACTGTCACAAAGCTTCACCTACAAAAACCACGATGTCCAGTAACATTGGAGGAATTATTTCCAAGTTGGTTTCATGCGAAGACTTCTCGAGTCAACCTTGGGGCGTCTTGTTTTAATACCGTAATACCCTAAATGTTCTTTAAGTCGAGTTTCATCCTTAAAAAGAGTAAGGGCTGACTTTCCAAGTAAGAAATATTTTAAATCGTGTATAATTTTCCTAATATAAACTTTTTTTCATGTGGATAATTGAATAAGCTTTTCATCGATACCAAATTCTCCCAAATCCGACACTCGGGCAAAGAGTTAGAGCCATTTTAGTGAGACGGTGTACCACCTGGTACTTCAATGCATCGCAGAGCCAGCCAAAATGGCAATCGTTAAAATCCAGTGAGACGCCATGATTCCACTGCGTCGCGGTATATTTTCAGTTCACAACCAAGGTGGTAACACGATTTCCACCGCATCGCGCTATCAAGCAGTTTCTCAATTGTCCAATTTCCAGTAAGCTGGCACAATTATGGTGCGTCGCGCTAGCATGTAAAATCAAAATTTTTTAGTTTAATTTCAAGGGCAAAAACGGTCATTTTTCTACCCCTATATATACTCCTTAACACGGTATTTGGCCTTATTTTATCCAAAATACTAGTTTTCTCTCAAAATTGTTCAAGAACAAGAGCTAGGGTTCCTAAATCAAGACCCCAATCATCAAGATTCCTCCGTTAACTTTTCAATAATCAAGAAACTAAGGTATGCAGAAGTTGATTCTTGGGTCTTTCCACCCAAGAAGTTCAAGAATCCTTTTTCTAAATTCAAAGATCTTATATTTATGAGTTTTCATGATTCATGTGAATTGACATTGAAGTTCATGTTATTATTGAGTTAAATTCATGTTTTGTTTGTAAAATCTCAAGAGTTGATTCTAGTATGTGATGGATTGTATGATGTTCATGATAAACCCTCTTCAAGTTGCATGTTAAGTGATGTGTTTATGTCAATTGAGTGTAGAAATTATTGAATAACCAAGCATGTTCCCCATATGTTTGATAAAATGCTTATGTGAAGGAATTAGAGCCATTATAGCATGTTGACTAGAGATCCCCAATTGTGTGCAAGCTCATGCATGGCAGGTGTTTGTTGAAAAGCCTTAATGAATGAATTGTGACATGTTAGCATAAAATCCACCAATTATATGCTCTTCAATGCATGTTAAATGTTTATTGCAAGACCTTGTTGAATGAAGCATAAGCCAATAGCATATCTCCCTATACTATCATATGTTTATGAGTTCCAAGTGCTTGAAGAGATGCTTTAATGATTATAAAGGTAAATGAATGTCCACGGTCATGATTATTCAAGAATGTTTATGTTTTACTTTCATGTTATCAAGTCCTGGGGGTATTTATACCCGATAAATTAGCTGCAAGTCTAGAGCCAGTGTTAGTTTTCACGATAATCTCAATCAAGCCATGATTTTTAGAACTCAGTGAGTTACAAAACTCAGTACTCTCAGACAGTTATAGAACTTAAGAAATCTCAATAATCTAAGTATCATTAGCATCCCAGTTTTAGTTTAGTACTCAGCTTAGATTTAGTAGTATTTAAGTGCTCAGTTCAGAACTCAGTAACATTCAAGTAATCAATTCAGAACTTAGTTTTATTCAGTCAGATAATGAGATTCAGTAGTATTCCATCAGATAACGGAACCAAGTGAATTCAGCTTAACTCAGTTAATCAGTATGATCAGTAACAGATTTAGTTTAGTCTAAGTTCAGTTAAGAATCAGTTCAGAGTCCTTTAGTTAGGAGTAGTAACTAGCACCGATCAAGTGCAGGGATAACGACTCCCTGTTAGAGAGGCAAAGTCTTTAGTAACAGTCCCTGAACTTTAGAACTGCATAGCCAGAACAGGACCAGGAGTCACTCGTTAGATTAAGGCTTGACTATCATACTGCCTTAGGTTTGACTTCCTATTTGGGGTCACCCGTTAGAGAAGCTTGACCATAGCAGAGGTCTTTACCCATGGCACGGTATTAACACCCTTCCAGCTAGGGTTACAGGTTGGACCCTACTAGATCAGATTCAGGGCATGTCGGTTAAGTAAGAACTCCCACAATTACAGTTTAGTAGCAGTCTTCAGAGTAGAACTCAAAAATCAGGACTGTCAGATACAGTCACCCATCTCAGTGAGGAACTTAGATAGTTCCATAGATTTATAGACCACCCGCTAGATAGGTATGGTCTCACATAAAGTTAATCAATATCAGTACTAATAAATCTAGAGATCACTCGTTAGATAGGCCTGATCTCAGATTTAATTAATTATTCTTATTATCATATCTAGAGATCACCCGTTAGATAGGCCTGATCTCAAAATCAGTTAATTATTCTCATTATCACATACAGAGATCACTCATTAGATAGGCCTGATCTCAGAATCAGCTAAATTCAGAGATCTTCTGCTATATAGGTCTGATCTTAGATGTACTCATTCCTTATAATTGGTAGTAGATTTAGAGATCAACTGTTAGAGAGGTTTGATTTCAGATTTAGTTAGTCGATAATAGCAAGCTCAGAATTCAGCTATTGATATAAGTAGATTCAGTTAGTCAGCTTCAGTATCATCAGATTCAGAGATCACTCGCTAGATAGGACTGATCTCAACTTCAGTACTCAATTATCAATATTAGAAAATTCATTTATTTAGTATCTCAGTATTAGTAGTGAGTTCAAACGTCATTAAAGTATTATCTGAGTCTCAGTATTCAGAGTCATGATGATTTTAGTTATGGTTTGTGCATTCACGTATATGTCCTCATTCAGTGCTCTCATGTTACTCAGTTAACTAATTGTTTATGCATAAGCCCTTGCATTTAGCCTTACCTCATCTTACATGCTCAGTACATTCCCACGTACTGATACATTTATGCTATGGTGTTTTACTTTACACTATAATTTTAGAGACATGAGATCTAGAGCACCCTTAGTAGTCCAGACTCAGTCAGCAGTAGTAGACGTAGCAGTGAGTCCTCTTCATTCGAGGATGATCCTTATTTTATTATGGTATTAGACTCGGTTTATTTTCAGTAGACAAAGTTAGTTGAGGACATGTCCCATCAGCTCCACAATTCAGACCGTAAAGGCTTTTCGGACAGATGTATTTGTATTTAGTTTTTCGGTATTAATTATTTTGGATGTTTTGAACCTTATGGCAATTTTTCGCCAATTTTCTATATTTATTACCTATATTATGCACTATTCAGGTATAGATATCAGTAGAGGATTAGCTTGTGGTTCTCGGGGTCATGAGCACCGTGTGGCATTTGGATTCTAAAAAATTAAGGCATTACAAATACTGCCAAAAAAGGGGCAGAGGATGAGAATCTACCCATGAAAGTTACTTCATCTTTTGAAAAGCTTGCTGAAACTCTAACGAAGAGGCACATGTATGTGATACAAAAATTACATTCACAAATAATGATCTTCTGCTTGGTGAGGCCCTACATAACCATCCCTTATACATGGTGGGTCAAATTCTAGAAAAGAAGATCAATAGAATCTTGATAGATGAGGGATCTGGAGTCAACATCCTGCCTATACGCACGATGAAGCAACTTGGCATCACTACTGATGAACTGGACGAGAGTCGTATAATGATCCAAGGCTTCAACCAAGGGGGCCAAAGGGACATGGGATCTCTCAAGTTGGGGATTCGTATGGATGATTTTTAATCAAACGCATTGATGCATGTGATCGATGCCAAAACTTCATACAATATATTGCTGGGTAGGCCTTGGGTACACGGGAACAAAATTATCTCGTCATCTTTCTATCAATTCTTGAAGTACCTCAAAGGTGGAGTGGAAAGAAAGATAGTAGCTGATGATAAGCCATTCACTGAAGTTGAGTCACATTTTACCGATGCAAAATTCTACTTAAAGAATTATGTTGTGCATGAAAAAAGGGTTGAAGATGTCACCAAGACCAAATATGATGATCTTGTATCTAAGAAGTTCGTTGTGACTGTCAAAAAAATCTCCACCAAGTAGCCTCTCTCCACTTCAAATAAAGAAAGTGTTGCTCCTACAAAAAAAGGCAACTCCTATTCTTCGCTACGTACCGAAGGTAAAGAAAGAGAAAGATCACCCATCGTATTCTCAAGGTAATATGTTGAAGGAGATAACTTTACCTATCAGGAAGATTGATGCAGTAAATCCATCCTCAAAACTACTTGAAGAGTCTATGGCTCAAAATCTGCCATAAGATATGACACTCCCTATGAAGCGTATGAAAGAAGGCTTCGACCCAAATGCATACAAACTACTTGTAAAGGCTAGATACAATCCTAATAAGCCATCAAGGATGGGAAAACTTCCATCGAAAGTTACAACCAGGCAAGCACATGAAGGCCTAGGATACACGCAGCCACCACCAATTCGTATCTCCATAAGAAGCGTAGTCAGTAATTATATCACCGTGGAAGAAGAATACACTGTAGCTAATAAAAGACCCTTTGTATTTGACCGACTTGGAGGATCAACTGCAAAAACTTCTGTGTTTAAAATTTTGGGACCTCTAAATAAGAAGAATATCAATATGTATAAAATGATTCGTTAAAGCACGATGATGCACTCTTCACTTAAAATATAAAAGGATTTCCAAAGTTTGACACCTTCTAGAATGAAACGACAGACGAAATTAGTAGTTTCATGCAACGAGGTGCTAAAAGTAAAGGCTCATACTGTGGTGTATACCAAGCAATGTGAAGAAGATGCAGAGAGTGTTAGCTTCTCATATCATGTTATGATCTAGAATGAGAAAAATGTCTCATCTCAAATAAAGGTTGATGAAGATATAGAAGATGTATTTTGGTGTTATCATATATCCGTCAATGATGATAATCCTCAAGAGGAAGAAGATACTGGAGATTCTCCATCGCAACTTAAAGAAGAAGTAAATGCCACAATAGATCCCTTGAGGGAAGTTAATCTTGGAACTGATGAAGACCCAAGACCAACTTACCTGAGTGCATTTCTAGAAGTGGAGAAGAAAATCTCTTATATGGACATAGTCAAAGAATATATGGATGTTTTCTCCTGGAGCTATAAGGAAATTCTTGGGTTATATCCAAAAGTAGCGGTCTATCAATTGTCGGTCAAGAATGGTGCCTATCCTGTTAAGCAAGCCCAAAGACGCTTTAGGCCAGATTTGGTTCCTTTGCTTGAAAATGAAGTTAACAAACCCATTGAAGTTGGCTTTATTCGTGAATTCATATATCCCACATGGATTTCAAGTATTGTTCCAGTATGGAAGAAGAATGGCCGAATTTGAGTTTGTGTCAACTTTCAGGATCTCAACAATGCCTGTCCTAAGGATGACTTTCCAATCCCCATACCAGAGTTGATGATTGATGCCACCACTGGTTATAAGGCAATGTCCTTCATGGATGGTTCATCTGTCTACAATCAAATTTGTATGGCGTTAAAGGATAAAGAACTCACTACATTTTGTACACTCAAAGGTATTTATTACTACAAGGTGATGCCTTTTGGTTTGAAGAACACTGGCGCCACTTATCAAAGGGCTATGCAGAATATCTTTGATGGCCTATTCCATAAAAATGTTAAATGCTACAAGGATGATCAAGTGGTAAAGTCAAGAAAGAGAGATGACCACTTAAAAGACCTAAGAATAGTATTCGAGTTACTTCGAAGATATCAACTTAGGATGAATCCATGGAAGTGTGCCTTTGAAGTTACTTCCAGAAAGTTTCTTGGCTTCATTGTGAGACACCAAAGAATTGAAATTGATCAAGCCAAGGTCGATACAATTTTGAAGATGCCCGAGCCTTAAAATATTCATGAGTTAAAAAGCCTTCAAGGAAGGCTAGCATTTTTAAGGAGTTCCATCTTAAACCTGGCTGGAAAATGTCAACATTTAGTCGTCTCATGAAGAAGGACACTTCCTTCAAATGGGACCAAGATTGTAGTAATTCCTTTAAGAGTATCACATCATACTTAATGAAGCCACCAGTCTCGCGGCACCTATACCTGGAAAACCATTGATACTCTATATTGCGAACAAGAGAGGTTAGTTGGAGCACTACTGGCTCAAGAAAATGGTGAAGTCAAATAGAACTCTCTTTACTATCTGAGCAGAATGATGACACCAAATGAGCTAAATTATTCTCCAATCAAAAATTTGTGTTTGGCATTGACCTTCTCAATCCAAAAAAATAAAACACTACTTTCAAGCTCATGTAATTTGTCTTGTGTTTAGAGAAAATCCCATCAAGTTTGTAATGTCGAAACCAGTCCTTAGTGACTGACTTGCAAGATGGTACCTTCAATTTCAACAGTTTGAGATTGTGTATGTGCCTCAAAAGGCTGTAAAGGGACAAACATTGGTTGACTTCTTAGCAAACCACCCGATACTTGATAATTGGGAACTGAGCAATGAACTTCCTGATGAAGATGCAATGGTTATTGAAGCAAGACCCCCATGAAAGATGTACTTTGATGGTGCAGCACATCGAGATGGAGCTAGTGTCGGTGTGGTGTTCGTCACTCCATAAGAAGAGGTCATCCAATGCTCTTTTACCCTAACAAATCATTACTCTAATAATGTTGCTGAATATTAAGCTTTAATACTTGGACTTGAGATGATAGTTGACATAAAACAACTGGAATGACAAGTGTTAGGTGACTCCCAATTGGTGATCAAGCAACTTTTGGGAAGCTATGAAGTTAGAAAGCATGAGCTACGACCATAGCATGATTATGCACAGAATTTGATGGGGTGGCTTTGATACAAGCATAAAGAGCACAAGGATTACAAGGTCTTGTAGAAGGTTCAAGCTTTAGATTGTCAAAGGATCAAGTCTCAGATTTGCAAGTACTTGAAGACCTTTTAGAATCATTACAAAGCCTTGTCCAAGTGAAGAAAGGGGGGGGGGGGGTCCTTACACTCAAGAGGCGCCTTTTACTAAAGGCGTGATGGAATTTTTACACTCCAAAATAATACTCTATAGGAGCCCTTTTCTAAGCCCCTCATTAAGGGCATTTTTGTCATTTGGTTGTAATAAGTATAAATAGGCATCTGAGCTCTTATTTTCCTAAGTTTTGAGATAATGAATTGAGTGACTTTTTAGATTGTAATCTTACTGTTAGATTGTAGTCTCTCTCTTCTCCTTAAAAGAGGGAAAACCGAAACTTGACCCTTGATACATTTGAAATTGGTTTTCACTTATCTTGGGTAATTTGGCAAGAAAGGTGTGCTTGAGAAAGTGTGAGTCCTTTGGGTCACCTAAGAGGAAGGTTTGAGATTACATTGGTGATGTGTGTTTGAAGGTTTGATACACCTTCTAGTGCTATTCATTGGTGGAAGTAATGGTCTTTCTACTATATTTACATTTTATGCAATCTTCTTCTTCATCCCCTTTCTAGTGTGTTGTTTTCTCCTAGTGTGCTTGCTGATTTTTGTTATCTTAGTGTCAATTTCGTGTATAGCCTTTCTTTAGGATATCATTTGGTATCAAAGCCTTGGTTAGGGTTGTTCCAATATCCCTAAATCTTGGTTTTAGTGTTCTTATTTAGAAAATCTCAACAAAAAAGAGTCAAAAAATCAGAAAATACAAAAAAAAAAAAAGTGTTAGCTTGTGCGTTTATTGTAGATCCAAATTTTTCAAGTTAGATCTACAGGTTGTTATTTTGTTTTGAAGGTTTCTAGTTCTAGATCCTTTCTCTCTAGCACATAGGGAGTCTAGATCTACTTTTAGATTGAAGTTTGGTTGAGTTTGAGCTAAGAACCTCTATGAACATGGTATTTTTGAAGCTTTTGAGCTAAAATCCGAAATTGGCCTTTCTATTTACACGAGTTTTGTGGCTGATTTTTAGTGGGTTGGGTTTGTTTTGGCCTAAGGAACCTAGATCTTCAAAAAAATTCAGATTTGGAGTTCATTTGCTAGGTGGTCAAACTTGGTCAACACTTGAATATTCATATTGTTCATCCATGATCTTCATATCTTAGTGATGAAGAATATTCAAAGGTGTTGTTTGATCCTAAAGAGGGAAAAAAGAGAGTGGAAAAGTAGTTTGTCTAAAAGCATATTCAAAGAATATTTCATTCTTTCAAGAGGAGGAGGGGACAAGGGGACAAACAAAGTACAAGTGCAATTACTAGGGGGGACCATTTCATTTCATTTTCATTTGAGACTTAAAAGAACCCTAAATTGCATCCTTTCACCCCCCAAATCCGAAACTCTCACTTCCAAGGGATAGTGTTTGGGCTGAAACTAGGTTTTGAAAAAATTAAAAATTCAAAAAGTGCCAACCAACCACGTAGTGCCACGTCATCGCTTGTGCTCAACCAAAATTCGACTCTAAAATTAGGTTTCCTAGTTTCTAATCTTTGATTCTAGTTTCTTTTAAGCTAATTCTATCACTAATTAGCAAACTAGTAAGTACCTACTAGGTTGATAATTAGTCTAGAGTTCGTTTATTTCGTGTCTTCAATTTTTTTTTGTGTGCTTTTCTCATTTTTTAAGTCGTAGTATTTTGTTGGTTCAAGTGCGTGCATCACTTTATTTGATTCATTTCAATCAAATATCAATTCCTATCCAAAGCTTCTCATCTCTCAAGTAACTTGCCAAGTATTGCCGATTCTCCAACACTTGTGAAGCCAAGTGTGAGGTGAGGTTGAGTGTGAGTGAAGTGAGGCTTTTGAACTAACTGGTTTGCTTGTTTTTTAGGTTGTGTTGCTTGATATTTTTTGCTATTTTTAAGGTATAATTGACCATGGAAGCCACGGATTCTTCATCCCAATCCTTGGGGAATGATATAATGGGAGCCTTGAAGGCTCACTTTGAGGCCTTTGCCCGAAAAATAGAGGATAATAATAATGCTTTAAGGAAAGACTTGGAGGGTGGGTTTGACATTATAAAAGGTGATTTAGGATTCACGAGGTGTGGCATAATTAGAAGTAAAGCGGGGGTTGATAGACTATGTCCACCAAAACCTCTACAAAATTCAAACCACCAAATCCAAACCCATCATCAACCAAATCCAATGCCTCCTGTCCACAAGTTAGAATCCAAGGAGAATGAGGTTAAGCCTCAAGATGGAGAGAAAATGGATGGTGGGGTACACAAAGAGTGTGAAGAAAAGAGGGTAAGGGAAAAGGAAGCCACGGGTAGTGAAATTAGAAGGGAAAAAGAACACTTGATCGTGGATCTTGTCCACAAAGGACCATTGATATTCACTAACCCAAATACTAGCATTTTGCCTAGTATTTTATATTTTCATGTGTAGGTTCAAGACCCTAGAATCCCCAAGGAGAAGCCCAAGAAAATTCCCTTCACGCCCTTGGTCGAAAGTCCTAATTTTGGGACAAGTGATGAAGGAGTGAGTCCAAAGGAAAAACTTGAACTATTCCCTTGTAATGTGGAGCATGAAGTCTTCCCTAACACAAAATCAAGTGAAGAACACACTTTCCATGATCTACAAGGTAACAAAG
Source organism: Capsicum annuum (assembly GCF_002878395.1). Classification (NCBI taxonomy): domain Eukaryota; kingdom Viridiplantae; phylum Streptophyta; class Magnoliopsida; order Solanales; family Solanaceae; genus Capsicum; species Capsicum annuum. The sequence continues at coordinate 61,979,474 of NC_061117.1, forward strand.
CTATCTTCTACACTTCTTTGAACTTAAAATGTTGTGATATGGCTAGTAGTGGCCAAAGTGGTGTAGTTTTGGATTTTGTTAGTAAAGAAGTGTGTGAATCTTCCTTTTGTGATACTCTTTGTGTTGTTAGGTTGCATAAGGACCAAACTCTTGTTGTGAGTATCCAAGCACTAGTTGATCCTTTAGATGCCAAAATTAATTTTTTTCGTAAGAATGATTTCTGTCCATCTAGTGCTAGCACTTATAACTTGAATAAGGTTCCATTACCAAGGAAAAATAGTATTCACACACTAGTGGGCTGCCCTAGTACAAACCGAGGTAACTTGGGTACATTCTACACTCCATTGAGTTTAAAAAGTTGTGATGTGATTTTGGGTACATTTAGTGTAGAAGTACATCCTTACTTCTTTGATAATGCTTTGGGTAAGTGTGACACCCTAGTAAATGGAATGATTAGCCTCAGTTTATTCCCTTCGCCACTTCACCCATTTGATCCAGTGTACTAGTGGGGTGGGGAAGGGATTGTTTCGGCTTGAGCTTATTGTCCCTTGATTTTTACCTTAGCCCTATCCTTTGTGATGCATATACTAAATGTTTCATGGACAAAATAAGGGATTGATGGTTGTATTTTAAAAGTGTACCCCATCGGCATGATGTCTTCACACTTGATTCTTTCTTATACTACCTTTTTACCTGTGATGATAACTATGCTAATTTTGAATTTGTATTGTTTAGAGGTAGGAAGTTTGGTGGCTGGTTTCCTTGTTTGAATTATAGTGATATGTGGGTGAGGTAGACCTTGAGATCAATATAGGCACCATATTTGATGAAGTCCTTTGTAGAGGTAATGAAACAAATGTATCTTATGGTTCCTAAACCAAAGGTAGTCTTACCTTTTCGGTATAGTAAAACCATTAAGACCATTGTAGTTTCCTTATATCTTGATATTTACCAAAATCATCTCCTTTGTGTCATTTATGCTAAGCTTTTCATGTCACACACAAAGGACCCATGGATGTATTTCAAATGTGAACAACCTTGGCTTGTTGATATATGTGATGATTTCGGGTTGCACTCTTCTTTCTTTGATGTCAGTCTTAGTCATGTCTTTTGTAATGCTTGTAATAAGTGTTTCATGATTATAACAAAGGATTATTGTCTATATTCCAAAAGTATACCCCCTTGGCATGTTTGTATAATTTTGGCACTAATACTAACCCTCCTATCATGAGGATTGTGTGCTTGTTGTCCCTCTCTTTAGTTTTGCAAGGTGTGAATTTAAGGTCAAATTCCTTTCAAGATGGAGAGGATGATACAAGCATAAAGAGCATAAGGATTACAAGGTCTTTTAGAAGGTTCAACCTTTGGATTGTCAAAGGATCAAGTCTTGAATTTGCAAGTACTTGAAGACCTTTTGGAACCATTGCAAAGCCTTGTCCAAGTGAATAAAGGAGGAGGTTCCTTACACTCAAGAGGCGCCTTTTACTCAGGGCATGATGGACTTTTTACACTCCAAAATAACACTCTATAGGAGCCCTTTTCTAAGCCCCTCATTAAGGGCATTTTTATCATTTGGTTGTGATAAGTATAAATTGGCACCTTAGCTCTTATTTTCCTAAGTTTTGAGATAATGAATTGAGTGACTTTTTTGATTGTAATCTTAGTGTTAGATTGTAGTCTCTCTCTTCTCCTGAAGAGAGGAAAAACCAAAACTTGACCCTTGATACATTTGAAATTGGTTTTCACTTGTCTTGGGTAATTTGGCAAGAAAGGTGTGCTTGAGGAAGTGTGAGTCCTTTGGGTCACCTAAGAGGAAGGTTTGAGATTACATTGGTGATGTGTGTTAGAAGGTTTGATACACCTTCTAGTGCTATTCATTGGTGGAAGTAAAGGTTTTTCTACTATCTTTACATTTTATGCAATCTTCTTCTTCATCCCCTTTCTAGTGTGTTGTTTTCTCTTTGTGTGCTTGCTGATTTTTGTTATCTTAGTGTCAATTTCGTGTATAGCCTTTCTTTAGGCTATCAGTCTTGGAGAAGTAACCCTCCAACATGAGCCAAGGAGAGAAAATAAGCAAGCTGATGCCCTAGCTACTTTGGCCTCAACCCTAACTCTTCCAAATTAGATGCAAGTCACTATCCGCCAAGAATGGGTAGTACCGCCAGCAACTGAAGATAAAGAAAATAAAGTTGAATACCTTGTTGTCATATCTGAAGCTGAAAAAGAAGATTGGAGACTACTTATCATTGATTACTTATGTTATGGGATACTTTCAAAGGACCCAAGAAGAAGGACAGACATTCGTCGTCGTGCACCTCGCTTCCTTTACTATAAGGACACACTGTACAGAAGACCATTTTAAGAAGTACTCTTACGATGTTTAGAAGAGGAAAAAGCAATTCAAGCTTTGCAAGAAGCATACTCGGGAGTGTATGGATCTCATTAATCTGGACCAAAGCTTCATTTTCACATTAAAAGGATAGGATACTATTCCCCAATGATGGTGAAAGATTGCTTGGACTATGCTAGAAGATGCAAAGCTTATCAGTTCTATGCGAATTTCATTCATCAACCTCCTGAAGTACTACACCCAACTGTAGCGTCTTGGCCGTTCAATGCTTGAGGAATGAATGTTGTTGGTCCACTACCAAAATTTTTTGGTGGACACTTATACATCTTGGTCGCGACAGATTACTTCTCAAAGTGGGCCGAAGCTATTGCTCTTAAGGAAGTGAAAAGAGAAAATATTGCAAACTTCATCCGAGTGAATATCGTCTACCGCTTTGGAATCCCTCAATATATAATAACTGACAATGGTAAGTCGTTTGATAACAAACTGATGAATAAGATTTGTCATCTCTTTGGCTTCAAGCAACGCAAGTCTTCTATGTATCATGCTGCCGCCAACGGTCTAGCTGAAGTCTTCAATAAGACTTTGTGAAACTTATTGAAGAAAGTTGTCTCCAAATCTAAACAAGACTGGCATGAACGAATGGAAGAAGCTCTATGGGAATATAGTACAATTTACCGCACACTAACGCAAGCAACCCCATATTCGCTTGCTTTTGGAGTTGAACCCGTCCTTCCACTTAAGCGTCAAATACCTTTTTTGAGATTGGCTATTCATGAAAGACTCACCGATGAAGAAAATGCTAAGTTGCATCTAGCGGAGTTAGAAGCTCTTGATGAGAAGAGGCTAGAGGCTCAATAAAAGCTTGAATGTTAACAAGCCCAGTTAGCTCGTTCTTTCCACAGAAGGGTTCTCTTGAGGTGCTTCCAAGTTGGAGATTAAGTTTTTGTAGTAAGAAGACCTTTTATCACTTCTCATAAGTTTGGGGGCAAATTCACCCCAAAGTATGATGGACCATATGTCGTACAAGAGGCATATTCAAATGGTACTTACAAGCTTATCGATGCAGATGGCATGAGGGTTAGCCGCATCAACGCCAAGTTCTTGAAGAAGTACTATCCTTGAAGGAAGATGACACTCTTTCAGGAATGAGTATAAACTGCATGTACACTCCTTAAGGCGCGAGTATAAAGTGCATGTACACTCCTTAAGGCATGAGTATAAACTGCATGCTCACTCCTTAAGGCACGAGTATAAACTATATGTACACTCCTTAAGGCACGAGAATAAACTACATGGCCACTCCTAACCTATAAGAGTATAAACTGTGTATGGCTAAAAAAAATGATGAAAGTCTGCTAGGTTGAAAAACTCGAAAGAGGTTGCCTAGGCAAAAGTTAGGACACAAGAAAAAGAAACACTCACCCAGAACTACATTGTAACTTGATCTTCTTCATTGAGGTACATAGGCGGTTGGAATTTTATTCTGAGTTCAGTTGCATGAGTGTAAAAAAAATATGTTCCTGCAGTATCTACCATATGGATACCAAGTATGAAAATATTTTAATTAAATTTTGGACTCACTCCATGTATTGGTGGCTCAATGGGGGCAAACTCCAATGAAATATGAGTTTCATTCACATAAGATGAAGTCTCCAAATTTCCCCGAATTTGGAAGTTGAATCACTTAAAACGCTAATTTTAGGAGTGAAAGTTAGCAAAATTTCCAAGTCTTCAAATGAAGGCCTCTCGCGGGTTTATCCTTAAAAGGACCTAAACAATTTTCATGTCTTAAGGTGGACAAAATTTGTCCCTTTGCCCCTTAAAATGGCCTCTCAAGGGTTTATCCTTAAAAGTATCTCAGAATTTTCATGCCTTAAGGTGGACAAAATTTGTTCCTTTGCACCTTAAGTTGGCCTGTCATGGGTTTATTCTTAAAAGGATATCGAAATTTCCATGCCTTAAGGTAGATAAGATTTTTCCCTTTGCACCTTAAGCTGGCCTCTAACGAGTTTATCCTTAAAGTATATTGAAATTTCCATGCCTTAAGATAGACAAAATTTGTCCCTTTGCACCTTAAGTTTATCCTTAAAAGGGTCCAAACTTAAAGAAGACCATCGCATAAATGCATTGGTGAAAAGGGCCCATACTTAGAGAAGACCATAACATAAATGCATCCGTGAAAAGGGCTCATAGCATAAATGCATCCGTGAAAAGGGCTCATACTTAGAGAAGATCATCGCATAAATGCATCGGTGAAAAGCCCTATACTTAAAGAAGACCATTGCATAAGTGCATCGATGAAAAAGCCCTACTTAGAGAAGACCATTGCATAAACGCATCGGTGAAAATGGCCTATAATTAAAGAAAATCATTGCATAAGTACAACGATGAAAGGGCCCATACTTAGAGAAGAACATTGCATAAATACATTAGTAAAGGGCTCATACTTAAAGAAGACCATTGCATAAATGCATTAGTAAAGGGTCCATACTTAAAGAAGACCATTGCATAAGTGCATTGATGGAAGGGCCCATACTTAAAGAAAATCATTTCATCTTCAAGCAGAGTCTTTCGGTCTTAAGGTGACGGAGGTGAAGTTAAGCTCTCGCACCTTAAGCCAGTGTCCACCATTTTTAAACAAAGTTTTTCAGTCTTAAGGCAACGGAGGCAAAGTTAACTCTCGCACCTTAAGTCGGCCAATTATTGCAGTCTTTCGATGTTAAGGTGACAGAGAGAGAGTTAAACTCTCGCCACCTTAAACCGGCCAATTATCACATAAGTCTTTTGGTCTTAAGGTGACAGAGGCAAAGTTAAACTCTCACCACCTTAAGCCGGCTAATTATTACATAAGTCTTTCGATCTTAAGATGACAGAGGCAAAGTTAAACTCTCGCCACCTTAAGCCAGCCAACTGTTGCATATTGCTATTTGCTTCAACCCTGCAAAAAAAAAAAGAAAAATAAGAAAGAAAGTAAAAAAAACACAAATAGAAAGGATTTTACTTGTTAGAGCATTGCGATCTTAAAATTTGTATATCACCAACTTGGATTGAGATAAGATACCTTGATGAGAATAAAACCCTCAAAATAGAGTTTGAAGGAAACAAAATTCCCTTTGTGGTGATGGTCCCATATCAAGATATAAATTATTTAGTGAGGTGATGCAAATTTGGAATTCACTGTCAGATGGCATATAAAGATCGACTTTAAAAAATCATCTAGAACAATCTAAAAAGTATTAAAATCCAAATTTTAGATATGTTATACATGCATGTTTTCAGCATCTATAGGACCAAGAGGATCAAAATTTCAATACTCTCACATTGAGATATAATTTTTTTGGTGATGCTGCGTAAATCTAAATTGTTGATGCATCAAAACTTGATGTTGATTTTGGGATAACACCTGAAACTATCTTGATTTTATTAAATTATTAAATTATCGCATAAGTCTTTTGCTCTTAAGGTAACAGAGGCAAAGTTAAACTCTCGCCAACTTAAGTCGGCCAATTATTGCATAAGTCTTTCGGTCTTAAGGTGATAGAGGCAAAGTTAAACTCTCACCACCTTAAGCCAGCCAACTGTTACATATTTTTATTTGCTTCAACCCTATATAAAAAAAGGAAAATAAGAAAGAAAGTAAAAAAACACAAATAGAAAGGATGTTACTTGTTAGAGCGTTGCGATCTTAAAAGTTGTATATCGCCAACTTGGATTGATATAAGATGCCTTGATGAGAATAAATCCCTCAAAATTAAGTTTGAAGCAATCAAAAATCCCTTTGATGGTGATGGTCCCACATCAAGATATAAATTATTTGGTGAGGTGATGCAGATCTGGAATCCGCTGTCAGACAGCATATAAAGATCAACTTCAAAAAATCATCTAGAATAATCCAAAAAGTGTTACCATTCAAATTTTGGATATGTTATACATGCATGTTTTCGGCATCTATAGGATCAAGAGAATCATAATTTCAATACTCTCACATTGAGATATAATTTTTTTGGTGATGCTGCATAAATCTAAATTGTTGATGCATCAAAACTTGATGTTGATTTTGAGATAACACCTGAAACTATCTCTATTTTATTAAATTATAAATTTTGTATATGTTATATATCTTTGTGTTTAGTTTCACAAGAATCAAGCAGCTTGTGATTTCATCCTTCCTACTTCAAGATATGAAAGTTTTAGTAAAGAGGCGCAGATCTGAAATTTTCAGCATGATAAAATTCATGGCTAACTTCAAAAAATTATCAAGAATTATATTGAAGGAATTTAAAGTTGATTTTTTTATATGCTATAGATCTCGAAGTCTAATTTTTGGAATATCAAATGGTTCATGATTTCAATATTCCTACCATTAGATGTGAATTTTTTACCACAAATGTGCTGTGCTAAAAAAAAGTGACGAAAATAAGAGAAAAGTAGGAGGGAAAGAAATTACCTCAATATTTTTGATGGCTTGAAAATCCCAAAATTGATATTGAGAAAGTAGAAAAACTACCTCCTTTTATAGAGTTGTAGGATGGGCATTTCCTTCTCCAATATAAGTTCAGATTGGAATTTTATCTCCAAATTCAAATTGGAGATTGTTTCCTTCTCCTATACAAAATCAAATTGGAGGTTATTTCCTTCTCCCATACAAATTCAAATTGGAGGTTGATTTTCTTCTCTCATACAAAATTCAAATTGGGGGTTGTTTCCTTCTCCCATACAAATTTAAATTGGAGGTTCTTTATTTCTCCAATCTAAGTTCAAATCGGAAGAGTTTTATTCCTGATTAAGTAAGGCGATGAAAACGTTTTCCAAAATTTATTTGAAATTGGATATCATGCCTCACCAATGGGTCTTAAGTATAGAGATTCGTGAAAAAAATAAGAGAGTTTTGAGAAGCAATATCAATATGGTTCGGCTTTAATTTTTTTGAATGGGGTATTCATATGTATGAAAATCGTTGAAGCACGAAAGAAACATGTTTAAATAATCACACTTCAAGTCTAATCTCCAAAATATTAAATGTCTCGACAAGTCTTGAAGTAGGGGGCATTTGTGGGCGATCCAATTTTGAAGATTTAAATCCGTAAAAAATTTGAATTATACTAAATTCAAAATATATTAGTCTCAAATAAATATTGCGGATTAATATAAGTGGATTAATTATTTAAGTCCAAACAAATATGGATTTAATTAAAGTCCATTTTTTAGTTGGGCTAGCCCATTGATTTGGGCTACAAATGATGACCCCACTTTGCTAAGCCCAAGATATTATCATATTCTACAGGCCCAAATAAACGCCACGTGTCAAATAACGTGGCATGCCAAGTCAAGTGAAGGAGCCTATAGGACCATGTCACATGTAAAAATAATGCAGCAGGCCCAATAAAATCAAAGCCCATAAAAGGCGTCACGTCACTTGAATTTGATTGGTCAAAGGAAGTTCTTCTTCATCGTGACTCTTCCTTTTCCACAACTATAAATAGGGGTCTAATAATTCAGAAAGAGGAACCCCAGAACTCTAACAAGTAGCAAGAGAAAGCTCATGGATCAAACGCCACACTTTCTCTAAAAAGCTCAAGCATTCAAATCAAGTTCATCAAGATTCAAGATCAAAACCGCAATATTCAAGAACAATCTCAAAAACCCTTGAATTCAAGCACAAGTCAAGATCAAGTCCCTCAAAGCATTCAAATCAAGTTCAAATTCAAAATCAAGATTTAAGCCCTTGAATTTATATTTGAAAAGGCGAATCAGAGGATTCATAGAGATTGTAACACTCACATATTGAAATCAATAAATTGATTATTGCAGTATATTTTCTTGTCTCGATTATTTATTTTCGGCCTCGAAAATTTTATTGTCGAACATGCATCACTCTTATAACATATTTACAGTGTTAGATATTTGATGGAGGATAAAAGTATTTATAATTTAAAAAGTATTATTTATTTTTTAAATTATAACATTTTAGGAAATATGTATATAAATTTATTATCTTAAATTTTAACTCAAAATAGGAAAATATATCTGGAAAAATGGTGTAAGTTTGACTTGCCAATGCACGCGTTAATGATAGTGTCATCCCTCGCCTAATTTTAAATCAATTACAACAAATAAAGACGCTCTGCGTTCTGTATTTCAAAGGGGGTTAAATGGTGAGGTAAATAGTGATAGCACTCTTTTTAGCCACTCACTTTACTACTTGTAGCCATGTGGTACTCTGTAAAAAAAAAAAAAAACTATGCACTTTGGATGCCTTTGATATGAACGAAAATGTTTTTCATGAAAAATATTTTTGTAGAAGATATTTTTCTGAAAAACAAGTTATTTTTTTACTTGTTTCTTATGTTTGGTAGGTGAATGAAAAATATTTTCTAGTGTTTGATTGGTGAATGAAAAAATATTTTTCAGAAAATATATTTTAGTGTTTAGTTAAAGCATAAAAATATATTTTAAAGAAATAATTTTTTACCCCAAAAAATATTGTTTTAGGGTGTGTTCGATATGGAGGAGAAAAAGTGTTTTCTAAGAAAATAAGTTGTTTCTTACTTATATTCTTGTATTTGTTATGCAAATTGAATAAGTATATATTTTCTTAAAATATTTGTATATATTTAACAAAAACAATTAGAACAAATAGGAAAAGAAGGGGTGAGATAAGAAAAAAATTTGAATTTATTTTAAAAATAAATTTAAAAAATAATTTTAATTTTTGGGGAAGGGGGCTGATGGGTGGGGTTTAAGATGGTCAAAATAGGTGGTAGGGATGGGGTAAGAAAAAATATTAATTTTTCTTTTAAAAATAAATTAATTTTTTTTAGGGGGGAAGGGAGGGAGGGGCTAGTAGTGGGTGGGGATCGGGGTAGGGGAGTGAGGGTGGGTAAGAAAAAATTTGGAATTTTTTAAAATATAAATTTAAAAAAATTATTTTATTTGGAAAGGGGGGTTGGGTGGGGGAGGACAGGGGGAGTAAGAAAAAAGTTTGAACTTTTTTAAAAAAATTAAAATTTTTTTTTGGAGGGAGTAGGGATTTGAGTTTGGGGATAGGGAATGAGGTAAGAAAAAAAAATTAAAATATTTTTGTTTGGATGGGAGGTGGTAGGAGTAGGGGAGTGAGGGTGGGGTAAAAAAATGAAAGTTTTCAAAAAATAAATTTTAAAAAATTATTTATTTTGGAGGGTGGGGGGAGGGGGTCGTAGGGGGCCGGATAGGAGGAGGTAAGAAAAAAGTTTGAACTTTAAAAAAAAAATATTTTTTTAGCGGGGAGGGGGTAGGGATTTAGGTTTTGGGTACGAGATGAGTTAAGAAAAAATTTAAAATATCTTTTTTGAATGGGGCGGTATGGGATGGGGTAGGATAGGGGATTGAGGGTCAGAGTAGAGGTAGGTGATTTCGAGAGTTATATAAACATTTCAACTTAAGAGTGAGGTTGAAAGAGAGTTTTGAAAAAAAAATTCTTACTTTTTGAAGGAAAGTCATTTTTCTTAGATTTGAGGAAAATAAGTTGATTTGAAAAACATTTTTCAAAACATTTAATCCAGTCAAACATGAAAAAATTGAAAAATATTTTCCAAAACATATTTTCCTTCATATCAACACACTTTTTTTTGTTTTCAGAAAAAACTTACTTGATTTTAATCAAATAAAACCTCTACATTTAGGGGGCGTGTGGTAGAGTGTATTAGGAGAAAAAGTTCATGTACTATGAATGGAATTATTCAATACTATATTTGGTAGAAATTTTAAATTTGTGTAAAATTAATACATTTATTAGTTATACATCCTATTTGGTATTAAAAAGTGTATAACTAATACTTTTCATTTAGGGATCGTTTGATAGAGTGTATTGAAAAGTTAATGTATGCATTAGTTTAATGTATACTATTAGTACCTTGTTTGATATAATTTTTCACTCTATGTATAACTAATACTTGCATTAGTTCTACACTCTATTGTTTATTGAGGTGTGTATTATTAATACTTCAAAATTCATGATATTAGCAATGCAATGGATCCAATACATGCATTATAAGATTAAAGACACTTTGATCCCTCAAAAATTTTTAAAATGAAAAATTTAGAAATTATGTAATTTATGTTATTTTAATACATCAATCCAAACACTGCATAAGAAAAAATGCAAGCATAACTAAGATAAAGCATTATATAAGCATTACTAATACACCATATTTTGCATTATTCTTATACACTCTATCAAACGACTCCTTAGTGGTGTTAGTAATATATGGAACTTAATACCATGAGATTATATATATAAAGATAAAAATATCCCTCAAATCCTTATCATTCTGTTTATTTTTTTGATTTATGTTTTATCGTTGCACTAGTAAATTTATTTAAGTAAATTAGATTATAAATTTAATTATTTAAAGAGAGTTATTCATTGCTAAATATATCCAAGACCAATCAATACAAAGAGCTTCTGAACCTTAAATTTATGTTCTCGATTAATAAATTTTTTTTGATGGTAAATAACTATCTCACTTGTAAAACAAATTGATATCAATGCCAATCAATTTTCACTTAAAATAACTTGTAGTGTGAGAACATCTTTCATGATAAACTTTGATTCTAATTCAGCATAAATTACACGCAACAACAGAATGTATCCAAGACTATAGTACAAGACAATAGTTAGGATTGATTAATTCAATTTGATTAGTTGAAAAAACTAATTTTTTTTAACTTCCTATTCATAATTCCTTTATGTTATCAACAATTTCTCTCTCGTCTGCAAGCAAATCAACAAAATTATTCATAAAATTGACAAATCATAAAGCTAAAAATTATCGAGATTTTTTCTAAAAGATTTAAATTTCTATTAAAAATAAACTCAATTTTCATTTTTTTTTTTAAAAAAAGAAAATTATATTTAACGGAGAAAAAGTATTGAAATAGGTCAATGAAAAACAAAAACAAATGTAACAAAGTGCTGAAATCACTTAACAATAATGAATTCATAAAAAAAAATTAATAAGAAATATAGAAAATACACAGTCATAGAATGTTGAACATATTTTTGTAAACAAATAATATTTTTACAGAAATATAGCAATGCATATTATTTTTAGGGATAATATCCACAAAAATACCTGAACTTTAACCAAATTTTCAGTTGAGCATATTAAACTTTGCGAGGGTCCTATTACATACCTATACTTTTTTAAGTGGAATTGATTCCCCCCTCCCCCCCCCCACCCCCCACCCCCCGAACTTTTTAAAAGTGGAATTAATTGCCCCCTCAAAGTTATACCTAGTTTTGTCGTCGGGAAGTATGGTACACCCGCTGTTTCTTCTCCATTTTTATCACGTTTCAATATTTTTACCATTATAACCATATTAAAGATTTCACAACTCAAATTCCTCCAACAAATCAAATTCCAAATGATTCCAATCCATTCCAACCCAAATTTCAAATTGAAAACTTTCAATAATGGAATTTTCAAATTTGAAAACTGAAAATGGAAACTGAAAATAAAAAAACAGAAAACTTGGAAACTAAAAATGAAAACTGGAAACTGAAAATTCAATCTTCAAATTTGTTCATACTGGAAACTGAAAACTGAAAATGGAACACCAAAAAACTGGAAATTCAAATTTGAGTTCAATATGAAATTGAATTTGAATTTGATTTTGTAATTATTCAAAGTATCAAATTGAATTTGAGTGTGTTGAAGATGACTCATTTGGGTGTGTATGTGTGTAATGTAATTGTGTTCAATTTTAATTCAACAATGGAGCAACCATTGTTGAAGACTTCATTGTTGAAGAGAAGAAAGAAAGAAGAGAGAAGAGAGAAGAGAGAAGAGAGAAGAGAAAGAATGGAAAAAAAGAGTAAATACATAATTACACCACTGATCTTGTTCGAAATTTTCAAAAAGACACTTAAACTTTAACTTCGACCTATTACACCACAAATCTTCTTTATTTCGTTGCAAATACACCATTTTAACCCTCTACGTGTATACGCGCCACAAGCGCGTGAAAAGGCAAAATTGACTTTTTTGATCAATTAGAAGCTGTCACGTGTAAATAATTTAATATATAATTTATATTCTTTTTTAAAATTAATATTTATTTATTTTTAAAAATTATTTCATAACCCCTCCCCGCCACTTACCCCACCTCCACAACCCCACTCATCCGTCATTGTCTTCTTCCCCAACTTCTTCTTCATTACCATAACTCAACAACAATAACATCAATTACAACAACAACAACAACAACATCACCATAACAACAACATCATCATCACCATAATTTTAAAAAGAAAATGCTATGTACAACCTCCATTTTAATGGAGCTTTAAGCTCTATTTTAATGGAGGGAACTGGACGAGAATGAGGGAGGAGGTATTGGATGGGGTGGGAGTGGGGTCATAAATAAAAATGAAGCTTAAATCTCCATTAAAATGGAGATTGTTCAAGAGCTTTAAGCTCCAGTTTAATGAAGAAAACTGGACATTGGGGGGGGAGGGGGAGGGGTGATACGAAAATGACAACAGAAGGCATAAAACACACTCCAAAACAGTCCACTAATCTTAAGGATTTGAGGTCTAAGATGGAGACCAACTCTCGGATTCACTACAACACACAATGATAAGATAGAAAGGTGTGTTTTCAACAAAAAACTAGCAAAAAAAATGATAATAAGATGAGAAAATATGATAACAACAATAACAACAAGAGACAACAATTCACGGGTTGAAGATTACAAGATACACAAACGGTTACAAGATTACAATAAACAAAAGGGATAGATAGTTAGACCTTGGTTGGTATAATCTTAAGAACCCAAGAACATGTGATACTCTTGAACCCTTAAAGCTACACACAACGGTTAACCTAACTTCTACGTTGACACAAGAGGGACTTTACCTCCTCTAAACACCAACGTCTCAAGCCATGAATACAACACTAGTGATTCCACACTAGTATCACCCTAGTTTCGGGTTGCCTCATAAAGAGAAGAGAGGACTTATCTTTCAAAGTGTTATACAACTTACAATATCATCAAAGTCTAAGACAAAATGACCTGCAATGTTCTATTTATACTAGGTTACAACTAGAATACAAAATGACCACAAGACCCTTTAATGAAAAGCCTCAAAATGTAGCCCATGAAGTGTAGTGTAGGTTCGGTTTTGGTGTGTGTTTTAGGCCCTCTTTTGTATTTTTCTTGCACACTCCAAGCCTCGAGTTCATTACACTTTCACACGTCCATCCTCGTGGTCGTACTTGTATTATCCTCCCCTTCTTGAAAAGGACTCGACCTCGAATCCGTACCTTGCAAAATCAAGAGAAGACAGACAAGCATACATCCTCATGACTGAGGGGTTAGGGTTAGCAAAAAAAAATAACACATCAACATGCCATGCCGAAGCGGAACAAACTTAAAGTATATCCACGAGTCCTTTGTTTTAGTCATGAAAAGATTAGTACAAATGCTACAAAGGAGGTGGTTCGGGCAAGCATCAAGACAAAAAAAAAATAGGCCAAGAGTAATCCTTTCCCACCCTAAGATGATACCGGGATCAAATGGGTGGAGTAACCAAGGACTTAAGCCTCGGCCATTCTCACTTTCCCCTACGGTGTCATCCTCAAAATTAAGCAATCCCTCTTTATCACTATTGGAAATATCATGAACAAAAAGAGGGTTGAGAAATGTGTTCCATAAGTCAACTTCCAATAAAGGGTTCTCATGCATGCACTTACTACTAGTTTTAAAATCTCCACTAGGAATATGTCCAACATAAGAAACATATAAAAAAGAAGTAGATGGCATTTCTAAGCGCATATCACCTTCTTTTTCACAAGAGTAGTCCTCACATACATACAAACCATCACGGGCAGCCAAAGGACCACAATCAAAATCGTCTTCACAAGTACAATCACAACTCAGGTTTTCTAAACATCCAAGTAAGTTAAAATCATCTACACCCGGTTGATCATTTTGCTCACCCTCACTAGTTATTGGCAATTCACATACCAATGTAGACTCACCTTATTTTTCACAAGGGTTAACTAGTGTTTGAATACTCTCGTCACTTGGTAATGGAACCTTAGTCAAGTTGTAAGTGCTAGCACTAGATGGACACAAATTATTCTCACTAGGAGGATCAGTTTCGTCATCTAAAGGATCAACTAGTGTTTGCGTACCTACAACAAGAGTTTGGTCCTCATGCGACCTAACAATATCAAGAGTATCACAAAAAGAAGTCTCATGCACTCCTACACTAGGTAAAACCACAACTACGTTTATAAGAGTGTAGGGGATAATATTTTTACCTCATATCTCACATGAGCTACAGTCTTCATCTTGACGTGTGTTCGAGCAGCCCACTTTCTTCCTTGGAACTCCCATGCGATCCAACCTTTCATTTATCACTTCCCATTGACGGGTAATATCTTCAAGTTTAGCCAAAATAAAACTTGCAGCCGCAGGTTCTATTTTAATTGCACCTAAAAAAAAGAAAAGAAAAGAACAAGCCTACAAAGCAAAACACTAGTTAGTTCGAAACAACCTCACCACACTCTTACACACTTGATCGTCTCATACTTGGATTTACAAGTGTTGCAAGTCAGCTTGTAGTTTGTGATGCATCGAGGGGTGAGTCTACTCCTTGGTCGGAATGGATTTTTTGTTTGAAGACTCAAGGAAATAATGTTTGAACTTTAACCAAGAACCAAGAAGTACTACGATTTATAAAAGCAAAAAAAGCACAAAAGAAACGTAGACACGAATAATGGATGCAAAAGACTAATTGACAATCTCGTAGGAGTTTACTAGTTTGTTAGTTAGTTCTGGGATCAACTAACGAAACCAAGAATCAATAATTAGAAACTAGGAAAATCCAAATTTGAGCTTAATATTGATGGTGAATAGTAATTAGGGTGACATGGCAACATGTAATTAGTCTCGGGCCCACACAACTTTAATCACAAATTTGAAATTTTAATTTTCACACAATTTGGAATGGAAGACAATTGGTTTTGGAGGGAAAGTATAAGTCTTGAACCCCTTTTAAGTCTAATCTCCAAAAAGATGAGACTTGACTTGTACTAGTCCCACAAAACAAGGAAAAGTGGATAGAAAGTAGATGTCAAGTCTAGGAAGTAATGGGCTCAAGTCTTCTCACAAACAAACTTTACAACTTTTATCTTCACCCCTTTGAATCTATTTTGTACTTTTTGGTTGGTCAAGATATGAGAGTGGATGAAGAACAACAAGAACACCACAATAATTTTTCAAGAACACCAATAACACACCCAATGTTTTTTTTATTTTCAAGTTTACGAGCCCAAGATTGATCTTGTTAGAACAAAATCAAAGATGGCTTTGATACCAAATGATACGAAAATGACAACGGAAGACACAAAACACACTCCAAAATAGTCCATTAATCTTAAAGATTTGAGGACTAAGATAGAGACCAACTCTCGGATTTACTACAACACACAATGACGAGATAGAAAGGTATGTTTTCAACACCAAAACAGCAAAAAACGATAATAAGATGAGAACAATATGATAAGAACAATAATAACAAGAGACAACAACTTACGGGGTTAAAGATTACAAGATACACAAACGGTTACAGGATTACAATAAACAAAAGGGATAGATAGTTAGACCTTGGTTGGTATAATCTTAAGAACCCAAGAACATGTGATACTCTTGAACCCTTAACACTACACACAACGGTTAACCTAACTCCTATGTTGACACAAGAGGGACTTTACCTCCTCTAAACACCAACGTCTCAAGCCATGAATGCAACACTAGTGATTCCACACTAGTATCACCCTAGTTTCGGGTTGTCTCCTAAAGAGAAGAGAGGACTTGTCTTTCAAAGTGTTATAAAACTTACAATATCATCAAAGTCTAAGACAAAATGACCTAAAATGTTTTATTTATACTAGGTTACAACTAGAATACAAAATAACCAAAAGGACCTTTAATGAAAAGCCTCAAAATACAGCCCATGGAGTGTAGTGTAGGTTCGGTTTTGGTGTGTGTTTTAGGTCCTCTTTTGCATTTTTCTTGCACACTCCAAGCCTCGAGTTCATTACACTTTCACACGTCCATCCTCGTGGTCGTACTTGTATTAAAGGGGAGAGGGGAAGGGGGAGCTGTTGACCTGGACGCGTGGGGGGAAGGGGGAGCTGTTGGACGCGGGGTGGGGTGGGGTGGGGGAAGAGGGAGGGTGATAAATTAAATAAAAAGGAAAAAAATTATTAAAAAAATAAATAAAATATGAAATTTAAAATATTTGACACGTTGCAGCACCTAATTGGTGCGTGCATCCACTCTCTTAATTGTGACTGAGATTCAACGAAAAATGGTGTATTTGCATCAAAATAAAGAAGATTCGTGGCGTAATAGGTCGAAGTTAAAGTTTAGGTATCTTTTTGCAAAACTCAGACAAGATCAGTGGTGTAATTATGTATTTACTCAAAAAAAATAAAAAATATAAAACTTTAAATAATTAAAAAATTTAGGGGTTGTTTGGCAAAAAAAAATGAGTTTATAACGTTTTTTAACGTCTTCGCACGCTCAATGCGCGTGTCTAACACGCAATTGTCCAAGTGGAAGATATATGCTATTAAAATACGCAAAAAAAACTGGGGGGTTAATAGGACCCCCGCAAAGTTCAGTATGCTCAACTGGTAATCCGATCAAAGTTCAGGTATTTTTGTGGGTATTACCCCTTATTTTTAATATATCAAGTCACATACTGCTTAAGAAATAAGTCCATGATTACTAATTTCAGCACTACCAATTACAACATTATTAATACATGGGCAAAATTTAGAAATACCATACTTATCCCCTTAATTATGAGTTTCATAGTAGCAGTTTCATAATTACATAATATAGCAAGTTGTATTTTGTATTTTTGTAAACTGTTGCTACAAAAATACAAATACATATGATTTTTACTGCCCTTATGATTGATATGTATTTTGTATTTTTGCAAACTATTGCTACAAAAATACAAATACATATGCGTCAAAATATAATTTGATAAAAGTGTTGTTATTTTTTATAATTTAATACTTAAATATGCTACTTTATGTATTTTTTCCTTAATATATATCACATTCAGTACTATTCTTATAGACTCTATCAAACGATCATTTAATTTCTTCTTCTTTCTCCTCATTTTACCCCTGATAAATTATTGCAACCACCAATAAGCACTTACCAAGTTCATATGCTATTATATCAATAAATTAATTTGTTAATGTTCTAGACGATCGCATTGTTAGAAATTAAAAATACTAGAAAAGCATGGATATATAAAAATGATTAACTTTTGTTATTATGGTTATCAAATTGCAAACAATTATCCTTTCCTTTTAACTTTTCATAGAAAGAGTGTTGCATAAAATATAACAAGGTGTGGCACATTAATAATTATATTAAGGAGATAAAGAAGATAAAGAACTCCTTCATCATAGCATGTGTCACATAAAGATCACTAAATGGCCCTCACTCCTTTCTTTGGACTATTCAAAAAAATGAAAGAGTGTATTTACTAGTGTACCTTTTATTCTTTGGATTTCCAAGATTATGAACTCCAATTTTTTTTAGGTTTTGATATTTTTCACTTCTTTTGCCCTCTTTGAACGAAGGGTTCGGAACATTGTGATATGACAGTGCAGATTGAATGCGAACTAGGTAGTTAGCTACTATATAGCACTTATAAATGGTCTATCTATACTATACAGCACTTATATAAATGGTCTATCTATTTGGCTTTAATTTGATTTTGTAAAGCACATCTAGGTAGTTGAAGGGGAAAAAAAGTTTGGACAATGAAGAAAATCTACTCATGTTCAATGTCAGCATCAAATCAAATTACTTTACTAAGTCGAGTAATAAATTGAGGTGCAAACAAACATTCATTAATTGTGATTTGATAATAAAATGTATGTAAACGACACATGTAATAGGAAGTTACAATTTGAGGGACCAAAAATACAATTGGAAGAAGGAAGGGAAGGCATCAAAAAGATCAATAGACGTTTGGCATGAAAATCAAAAAACAAAATGTCTTTAATTGAAAATTTTAAAGTTGAAGTTGAAATTGTATTTGATCACATTGTTTGCAAAAAGATTTAAGAATATAAATGTATTTGTTTAAGAAATATATAAAATATGATTTAAACTTGAAATATAATTTGAATTGGTTATTTTATCAAAATAAAAGAATTAGAAAAAAATTGAAAAGAAAAAGTGAAAATAGGATTTCAGTTGTTTTTCAAATTTCAAATACAATTTCAATTTGTATTTGTTATTTTTATAACTAAACACTATTATACTCTGTTCCTAGTTAGTTTTCGTCCCTAATTAAAATAGATATTTCTTAATATTTATCATTTCACAAAATTAAGGCATAATTACTTTTTTTTCACACTTATCATTAGCCATAAATATGAAAAAATATCAATATAATGAAGAAAAGATAAATATTAAGTAGGGAAGAGTAACAAAGTGAAAAAAAAAAAAAAAGAAATGTTCATGGCTAAACTGAAGAGATATACATTAGAGTTAGAATATATATGTTAGAGTCAAAATTAGAGTTAAAACAATTTACTTATAATTAATTAATTATGCGAAGACCATTTAAAAATAGAGAAGCTTTTAGAAAAATTAAAGAATCTTTAATTAGTAATTATTCAGAATATATGAGTCTAAATAAAACAAAAGAAAATCCACAAAAACTAGCCTACTTAATTACATTAATATCTAGTATTGAATCAAAATTAATAACACATCTAAAATCTAGAAGAATGAAACATATACCACCTAATTATGATAAAATTAGATTTAGATATCCACCAAGATATTATAAATATAATTTAAAATGAATAAAGTACAACAATATAAAGAATTAAAACAAATTATCTCTGAAAAACGTAAAGAATTAAAAATAAGAATAAAAAGACTACATTATAATATATTTGCCGGAGTAAGTAAAAACTCAATAGATACGCAAAAAGATGAAATATCAAAATTAGAATCACAAATAGATAGTTTAGAATATGTATATCAACATGACCTATTCACAATAAAATGAATAAAGAAGAATTTATAATAGATGAAAAAATATATGAAAACTACGAAGGATCAAAAATAAAAATAGTATTTTCTAATCTAGGACGAAGATATAAGAAAATAGGTGAACATTTATATCTAATGTTAGAAAAAGAAGAATTAAAATTAGAAGATAAATTAACAGCAATGGTAAGGATAGAAAAAGAAAATGAAGAGATAGATAGGAAAAAAGAAATAGAAAAAATAAAACAACAAACTACGGAAGAAATACGAAAAATAGAAGAAACCAAAAATAGTAGAATTGCTGAACTAGAAAAAGAATTACAAATATTAAAAGAGCTGTATGAACAAAGACAAAAAGAAAAAGAAGAAAAAGATAGAGAACAGAAATTACTAAATGAGATAAATCAATTTAAGGAAAAATTAGAAATAAAAAACGAAGAATTAGAAATAAATAATATAGATATTGAAGAGACAGATAATTATGAGTCCGAAGATAGCGAAACATACACAGAAATATTAACAAATACAAAAAATTTAGAAATCAATGAAGAACAAAAAATTAATGAGGAAAACTTAGAAAATACCCACACAGAAATAAATACTCTTGATAAAAAAGAAAATGAAAATATAATACCTAAAACAACAGAAATAAGAAAACCCATATATTATAAGAATAAGTTTAAAAAATATAATGAATATGATAAATGGATACCAAAATAAATAGTGAATAAAAATTATAACTTTTTAGATCTAGACTATGTAATAGATACAGAAAAAACAATACAATTATGGATAGGATATATGACAAAACAATTATTAGATAATAATATAAATATAATAGATGCACCGGAATATATAGAAAAAACACTAATAGGATCAGTAAAACTATGGTTTGCAAATCTAACCGAAAATAGCAAAAAAGTATTAAGAACTAATAAACCTATAGAAGGAACATCATCGACAACAACTAAACTAACACCTATAGAATTATTAAAAAAATATGAAACAGCTATAAAAGATGAATTTGGTAGTACGACAACAATCGAAGAAGAACAAAATGAAGAAAAAGATATAAATAGAAATTTAATGTTAAAATTAGCAATATGTAATATGTGTTATATAGATGAATATACTTGCGCATTTAAAGAATATTATTACAAAGGAGCATATAGTATAGAAGAAAGTAAAGAAATAAGAAAATTATATTTTAATAAATTACCCGAGCCATTTAGTTCAAAAATAATAAAAAGTTGGGAAGAAGCAAAAATAGTAGATACGTTAGGAGCAAGAATAAAATATTTACAACAATGGTATAGAAACTTATGTGAAAAATATAGAGAAGAATTAAAAATGGAAAAAACATTAATAAGAAATTTAGCCTGTTGCAAAAATAAAATAGCACCCCAATTTGGATGCGAAGAAAGATATTATAAGAAAAGAAAAAGACATAAGAAATATAAGAAATATAAAAAATCAAAATATAAATATAAGAAACCAAGAAAAAGATATTATGTAAAAAATTATAAACATAAAAGATCATATAGAAAGAAGAAATCTATAAAAGAATGTACTTGTTATAATTGTGGAAAGTTAGGACATTTATCTAGAGATTGTAAATTACCTAAAAATCCAAAAAATAAACAAATATCAGAAATAAAAATAGATAATACCGAATATATGCAGATAGATTATATAGATTATGAATTAGAAAGTGAAGATAGTATATATGAAATTTCAGAAAACGAAACAGATAATGAAATGGATAGCGAAATAGATGAATCAGATGACTGAAGAAGATATAAGAATAATAACAAAGGAAGAATATTTAAATGATGAAGGAACGGAACAAAAAATAATATTTGACAGCAATATATTTGATGAAATAAAAGGAAAAGAATTAGATTTAAGTGTAGAAAAAATATTTAAAATACCAACAATAAAAAATATTTTTACTAGGAAAAAAGATGAATATTATGTAGTATGCCAAAAAGAACATGTAATAGACTGCAGATATACAAAAGGAAAAGCTAGTATACCATTAGTAACAAAAAGAATAATTAATAAAGAAATAAATGATATAAAAAGTAAAGGAGATCCAATAAAATATGTACACCTTGGAGGTACAGAGATATTAATAAAAGCATGTTTTAGAGAAGGAATAGATACACCAATAGAATTATATTTAGCAGACGATAGAATTATAAAACCTATAGAAAAAAGCATAATAACTGCCGTAAAAGGAAATCTAATATACCAAAAATTTAAATTTATAATAAGTGCAAATTATTCAGTAGCAGTAACAGATAGGAATATAGATAAATCATTAGTATTATATTGGAAAATATCAGGAATAGAATTAACCCCAGGAAGTAAAATATTTACAGCAAGATGTAAAAATCTATATGTATTAACAACAAAACATAAAATAACAGGAAAAAATAAGATTAACAAAATACAAATAGAAAGCCCATTCGAACAAATAGTAAAAACAATAGATTATAATGATTATACCTATAGAGACATAGATACAGAAGAAAATTTAGAAATAATAAATGATAGAATAAGTACAACGAAAAGAATAGCTAATGAAAAACCAGAATCATCAAGCTCATCAAAAAGAACAAGTTATGAAACAAATTCAATAAGTAATTTAAACCAATATTACATAACGGGAAAAATAAATGAAAAAGAATATCTAATACTTTTGAACACAGGACAAGAAGAAAATCATATAGCAAAATATCTAGTAAAAAATGAAGAAATAAAAACTGACAATGATATATGCCCAGATCTACCAAGAAGTTTAATAAATAATAAAAATATAGCAGAAAAAGAAATAATATTAGGAGTTAGAAAAATAAAAATAGAATTCGAAGTCAAGGAAGAAATGCAAAAAGCAGATATAATATTAGGAATAAAATGGTTAGAACAAGTAAAACCATATAATATAGAACATACACAATTAACCTTAACATATAACAAAGAAAAGTTATTCTTAAAAAGAGCCTTAACATGAAATGAAGATATATGTATTAATGAAGATAGTAGTAGAAGGATATTACAGTAGATATTATACGCCTATGATAGATACAGGAGCAGAAGCTAATTTATGTAGATATAATTGCTTACCAAAAAGCAAATGGGATAAACTAAAAACACCAATAATAGTTAAAGGATTTAATAATGAAGGAAGCTTAATTACTTATAAAGCTAGGAATGTAAAAATACAAGTATGGGATAAGATATTAACAATAGAAGAAATTTATAATTATGAATTAACATCAAAAGATATACTTTTAGGAATGCCATTTTTAGATAAATTATACCCACATATAATAACCAAAACAGACTGGTGGTTTACAACACCATGTAAACAAAAAGTAAGAGCAAAAAGAGTTAATAATAAAATAAGAAAGAAAACTGATTGGATAAAAGAAGTGAAAAAATTACACAAAAGTTAGAAAATATAAACAATACTGAAGATACAGTAGAACTAGTAGTATTTTCGATAAATAAAACAGAAATAACTATATTTTCAATAAATAAAATAGAAATAATTCAGAAAAAATTAGAACAATTATATAGTGAAGATCCATTAAAAGGATGGGAAAAACACAAAACTACTATAAAAATCGAATTAATAGATAAGGATAGCATAATAACACAAAAACCATTAACATATAATTTTGATGATTTAAAAGAATTTAAAATGCACATAGATGAATTATTAGAAAAACAATATATACAAAAAAGTAATAGTAAACACAATAGTCCAGCATTTATAGTAAATAAACATAGTGAACAAAAAAGAGGAAAAAGTAGGATGGTTATTGACTATAGAAATTTAAATGCAAAAACTATAACATATAATTATCCGATACCAAATAAGATATTAAAAATAAGACAAATCCAAGGATATAATTATTTTAGCAAATTTGACTGTAAATCAGGATTTTACCACCTAAAGCTAAAAGAAGAATCTAAAGAATTAACCGCATTTACGGTACCACAAGGATTTTACGAATGGAACGTGTTACCATTTGGATATAAAAATGCACCAGGTAGATATCAACATTTTATGGATAATTATTTTAAACAATTACCTAATTGTATAGTATACATAGATGATATATTATTATACACCAAAACCAAAGAAGAACATTTAAAATTATTAGAACAGTTCACAGATATAATAGAAAAATCAGGAATAAGTCTAAGCAAAAAGAAAGCTGAAATTATGAAAAACCAGATAGAATTTTTAGGAATACAAATAGATAAAAGTGGAGTAAAAATGCAACAACATATAGTACAAAAAATAATAAATTCGAAAGAAGAATTAGACACAAAAAAGAAATTACAATCATTTTTAGGATTAGTAAACCAAGTAAGAGAATATATTCCAAAATTAGCAGAAACCTTAAAACCACTACAGAAAAAATTAAAAAAGGATATAGAATATAATTATGATGAAAAAGATAAAAAACAAGTTCAAAAAATAAAATTACTTTGTAGAGAATTACCAAAATTGCAATTTCCAGATGAAAATAGAAAATTTATATATATAGTAGAAGCAGATGCAAGTGAATATAGTTACGGAGGAGTACTTAAATATCGATATGAAGCAGAAAAAATAGAACATCATTGTAGATACTACTCAGGTACGTTCAACGAGACAGAAATAAAATGGGAAATAAATAGGAAAGAATTATGTTCATTATATAAATGTTTATTAGCATTTGAGCCATATATTGTATATAACAAATTTATTGTAAGAACAGATAATACACAGGTACGCTGGTGGCTAACAAAGAAAATACAAAATTCAGTTACAACAAAAGAGATTCGAAGACTAGTTTTAAATATATTAAATTTCACATTTACAATTGAAGTGATCAGTACTAACAAAAATGTTATTGCAGATTACATATCAAGACAAAGCTACACAGACTGAAATAATAGAGGAAGATACTCTAGAAAAAATACTTAACACCCTAACTACGCTTTCAATGAAAGTGGACAGTATGGGTAATGAGATAGAAAAGCTAAAGACTAATGAAGATAAACTGAAGTCTATAGCTACAAATCAGCTAACTCAGCAGTGTGCAGAGCTATGTCGATCGGAAGACATTAAAAATTCAGAGCTAGAAGGAGACGTTGGGACACTCCATAAAACCCATAACATTTATCAATCTACTTCTGCAGGTACAAGCAAAGGAGTTAATAAACCAAGATACCAGAATGTAAATATGAACAAAATATTTGAAAAACCATTTACCCAAAAAACACAAAAAGACCATTTATTCATACTCCCACAAGTTAACACATACCGAGATAGCCTAAACCAAGACAAAAAAGTATACAACTACACCGCCCAAAAATACATAGAAAATATATACAGAGTACAAACCTTTCTAAACCATAACCCCAGAGCTACAGACATCAAAGAACCAAATACCAATTATATAACCCAAAAACTACAAGGATACAATAAATTAATCGCACTACCCAAAACTAACCCAAGCCTAGTTAAAACCTGTTTTGACTATGGACTACTAAATACCATATACACCCACAACGGAGAAGAGCTAACAGCTATGGAGGAATTATACAAG
The DNA here is from genome assembly GCF_002878395.1 of Capsicum annuum. Lineage (NCBI taxonomy): Eukaryota > Viridiplantae > Streptophyta > Magnoliopsida > Solanales > Solanaceae > Capsicum > Capsicum annuum. The sequence continues at coordinate 62,004,527 of NC_061117.1, forward strand.
ATATTCACTACCTATAAAAGAATAGCAAAAGGAAATTTATTTTATATAAAGTGTTATACTGCACCAGCAGAGATATTATATGACGAAATAAAACCAGTTATACAAGTTGTAAAGATAGGACTAACAAGAGATATGATTATACCGGAAGATATTTCGCAACAACCGGAGATACCTAGGATCGAGATACCAGATTTTTATGCAAATAAAAGACTTATTGGACTAGCTACGATCATTCAAGAACTAGCAAATAATTTCATGAACGGAAACCCAATATGGAGCTACTATTCAAGAGATCATCAAATGATATATTCAAATTCAAAAGAGCTACGACAAGCAGATATGGAAGACGTAAGACAATGGATAATGACGCTACTTAACCCAGAAAAACAATCTACCGCAAGAGCGATAAAAAAAGGATTTATTTCAGACGGACTGTTAACAAGATACTGTAAAATAATTGGACATAAATATCCAGACCACCAATGCTCGAGGTGCAATGGAGAAGATAATATTATTCCAGAGGTACATCTAGAATAAAAAATGCCAGCTGGAAAGATAAGATAAAGAGCAATAATGGAGCAGATAAAGAGCAATAATGGAGCAGATAAAGAACAATAATGGAGCAGATACGACAACGGAAGATATTTTGACTTATTGTACAAAATTTTCTTACGGTACAATAATGTAAATCAATAATTGCTTTTCTTACTTTTCTTACTTACATTTATGACTTTAGAGTAGGGTAGGTTAGAAGGCCATCATTTTTGACTTTTTTTGGTTTTAGTTTCAGAAAGCAAGAAACATGTGTAAATTAAACTTTTTTTCGTTCTATATAAACAAAGGCAGAAGGCATTGCAAAAGGCAAGCCTTCATGCGTTGAAGCACTTTACTCTCTCCAATCTACAAAAAAAAAAATACTCAGTTAATTAGATAAACATATTTCAATGGAAAAAACTATGGAGCAACAAAACTCAGAAATATCAAAGCTACCCGAACAGGTATATCTATTTATGATTATGAATAGCTAATTTCATAATTCCCAACAATCATGATATGATAAAATAAATTCATATTAGTTACTTTATAGTAGAATTATTCGAAGAATAATATGTTAAGAAGTTTATTAACAAAGAGGAAACGGAGAAATATCCCTAAGGACTATGCCATCCTAAAGGTGAAACCAATGAGGCAAGAAGCCGTGGCGGGGAGTAACCAGAGTAGAGGCGCTATTTAAGGGAAAAAGTATCCAAACTACCATGTTAATAGTGACGGAAGAACATGTTATTTAAGAATAATCTAGTATATAGTAAGCTAAGATGACTATATTTTATGTACATGGTTGGAGGGAATATTTTGAAAAAAGCAATTTTATGAAAATAAATGATAATATATCTGATGTGATGCTAGATAAATTCAAAATACTTATTTTATATGCACTTAGAAATATAAGAGTAGCAGATATAAGAAAAATCATATTAGAAAAAGCTTTTGGTGAATATTACATGACTAGAGTAAGTTATATACCATATCTACCTAACTACTCTTACAAATATTTACGATGATAAGTTACATAAAATTTTTAGAAAAAGATATAAAAAATATGCAGTTACTAGAAAAACAGATAAAAATAAATATAGGTAAATACATGGAAAATAAAGATATAAAATTTCTTAATAAAAATATGCAAAAACTACTAAGGCTAAAACAAACAACTACAAAACACTATAATAAAACCAATTTTAAAAGATAGATTACCTAGATTATCTTAAAGTTTTAATCTTATATATACTCAAAGATATAGAAATAATAGATATTAAGAAAATAATATTAGAAGAAGTAATAAACTATGAAATTGAAACTGCAAATTATCTAGAACAGTTATACGAAGAAATTAACCCAGAAGGATATTATTCAGATTAAAAAATGTTAGAATATATTAGACAAACTAGAGAAAATCAAGAAAATCTAAATAATGAAATTAATTATAGAAACCGAATTAGGAAAATAATGGAAGACCTAAAAGAAAAATTAATATGGATAGAAAAAACCTTAGAAAATTTAGATAAAAGTACATGTGATAGTTTATATAATTTAAAAAACTCACTACGAGAAGAACAACACAAGATAATAAATAACATTGAAAATCTAGAATTAGATATACATTATAGCACAGATAGGATAAAATATTATACAAAAATTTGTAACTCTGCAGTTACTACAGGATAAAATAATTAATGAATATATCTTACGAAAAAAGTAAATCATTAAAAGGTATTAAAACAAAATTTAAAAAATATCCACGCACAAATAAAAATAGATTCACTAGAAACCTAATCAATCTATTATACCTATTAAATCCGCGCACCCCCCTACAAGAATAATTACTAATTAAAGATTCTTTAATTTTTCTAAAAGCTTCTCTATTCGACTCGAGGGCTAATGACTCGGAGGAGTCGAATATTATTTTTTGGCGGGTTTTATCGTAATTGAAGTGACAAGGAGGGGAATAATATTATTTCCCTTTTTTTCCTACCCAAAATACCCTCCCCAATTCAAAATCACCCGGATTTGCTGAAAAACCATTCCCCATACCTGTCTTTTCTTGTCCCCCACTATCTCCTTCCACTTGCCCCTTTATCTTCTTCATTTATTTTCCTTATCCGATTTTATTTTATTTTTGTATAGTAAATTAGGGTTTGAGGTCTTCTAATTTGAGAACTACTCTTTGGGCCCATTTATTGTAACCCGATTTTGAAACTCTTTAATTTGGGCCCAATCCAACTAAGTAAATTGTTAAAAGAAAAAATTACACAAAGTAGCATATTTAAGACTATAATTACAATAAATAACAACACTTTTGTAAATTCACAGTTTATAGCAAGAGTGACATTATTTCTCATTAACTAGACAAGTGCATGTTTTACTTTCACTACTTTACATTTTCCTATTTTTCACTTCACTATTTGACCTCCCTAAAAAATAATCATATCTTTTACCTCTTTGTTTTTTCATCTTATTTTTTTATCATTTTATTTTTTTATTTTATTTTATTTTTATTTTTTATTTTCAGTTTATTTTCTCTCTTCTATTTTTTTTTCCTTTTTTTATTTTTTTTATATTTGAAGATAATTATCTCCATGATCTTCAAGATTTCAAAATAAAACATCATTACTGTCTTTCACTCTCTTATATCTCTACCTTTTTTTCCTTATTAGTTTTTCTTCGTCTTTTTTTATCATTTTATTTTGATTTTTTTTTTTCATTTTTTTCTTTCCACTTTATTTTCTCTCTTCTATTTATCTTTTTTGTTTCCTTTTTCATTTTTTCCCTTTCTCATATCTTTTTTTTCTATTTTCATTTTCTTTTTTTTTTTTTTTTTTTTTTTTTTTCTTTTTTTACACTTCTATTTATCTTTCTTCCTTTTTTTATTCTTTTTCACTTCTCTTTTTTTTGTTTATTTCTTTTTATACTTTTATTTTTTTATTTTTTTACTCTTCTATCTCTAACTTTTATTTTGAAAAGACAAATATTTATATCACATACACATATTCAAAAAACATACAAAATACATAGACATACAAATATGGATATGTATTTATGAAATACACATCATATTCATATTAAATAGTAACAAACATAACTATACTATATATCTTCATATGTATTAGCGAAATATAAAGGTGACTCATATAAAATAAGAATATACATATGGATCAGGTGTGTATTCTGTAAATATATATGCAGAGCTATATGTATTTTATACGATATTGGATTTATCTTTGAATTGTACATAGTATGTCATTTTAGAGGGTAACATAAGTACTTATTTATTTTCTTTTACTGTTTAAGATATGTATCATGTATTTTTTTATTATCTATATGAATATGTATAAATTGTCATTTTTGTTATAGAGATTTTGTGTCCTATATGGTTATATACATATGAGACAGATATGTATTTATGTAAATACATAAGCAGATATATATGTATGTTTTTTACGATAAATACATATGCAGATCTGTATGACTATTTATTTTGTATATTTTTTGAATATGTATATATGATATAGATATTTGTTTTATAAAAATAAAAGATAGAGATAGAAGAGTAAACAAAAAAAAATAAACAAAAAATAAAAACTCAAAAACAAAGAAGTGAACAAGGACAAAAAAAAGAAGAAGAAAGATAAATAGAAACTAGAAATAAAAGTGAAAACACAAAAGCGAAAAAAAAAATAAAAGAACAAGAAGAAGAAGAAAACAAAAAAAATATGAGAAAAGGAAAAAAAACCCAAAATAAATAAATAAATAAAAAAAGAAAAAAGAAGAAGAGAAGTATTAGAAGAGAGAAAATAAAGTAGAAAGAAAAAAAATAGAAAAGAAAAAGAAATTAAAATAAAAAAAGAAAAAAAATGAAAAAATTAACAAGAAAATGTAGTTAGAGATATAAAAGAATGATATTTTAAAATTTTGAAGATCATCGAAATAATAATCTTCATATTTGAGTTTGATTTGAAAAAGAAATATGCTAATTTAAATAAGAGTAATTTATCAGAATTTAATTAGATGGGATAATTATTCCTTATTTAACTCAACTAATTTGAGTAAAATAAGGGTAGTAAATCTTGTTGTATATACACTTGTATAGCAACAGTTTACTTAAATACAAAATACAATTTGCTATTTTTCGTAATTATGAAACTATTACTATAAAAATTACAATTAAGGCTCTATAGTTGATATTTCTGAAATTTTTTCTTGTTAAAATTGTCCTCATTTTAGGTCCAATATGATTTGCATATGTAAATTTTTCATGGGTCATTTCTGGGGCCTTAAATACAAATTAGGATTGGGGTGAAGTTTTTGTTAATATGAAAAAGAAAAAAAATCTACTTAGGAAAAAAAAAAGTTTGTTGAAGTATAAAGGTACAAGTTATGATTATGCCACAAATAACACCCCATCGACTTTATTAACTTAATACACTGATGCACAATTCATTAACTTTCAATCATTTTTTTAACAATATGGATTATTAGGTACAAAAAAATAGTGTAATATTTTTTGTGTTAACTTTTGAAATTGTTGCAATCAATCTTGTTGTGTGATGCGTATTGATATTGTTCCACCCATTAAAGTTTATTGAATCCTTTTATTCATTATTTTCACTCAATGAATGGAAGCATGGACATGCGTAAACTATTGTGAAGTTAGTAAAAGCTTGTGGTTTCGCTAAATTTATCACAATGTAAAAATTGAAATTGTGCTTGTGAAGTGACATCTGTACAATACATTATGTGATTATTTTAGTGAATGCTAGCATAGATAATTAGTGCTTTTATTTAACACATATCGTTGCAGTATGAACTAGCACTTATATTAAGTAAATAGTTAATTAGCACGCAGTTGTTCCATTTTAAATTTTCTTCTCCCATGTTCAAGTATAATTTAACGCTAATTTTTATACTCTAGTTCAATTTAGGAAGACTATTAGGTGAGAATCTATTCATCAATGTATTTATTAAGTCATCCAACTTACGATCATGTTTTAATACTTTGTCCAAGTTGTGTGTGAACAATAGGACATTTAGAGTTAAAGATTTGGACATTAATAGATTCAATTGAAGCGTCAAACAAAATGTTCATAGCCTTTTGTTTCAGTGCTCTTTTTGGAGTGAGTTTGTGTTGGACACATAGTATTTATTAGTTGCAGTTCATTATGAAAGTATAGAAAAGAAATTTATTTTTGTAATGAGTTTGATGAAAAGTAATTGGCTCCAAGAAAATATTACCTTGTTCAGTCCAAAGTTGTACTTAGAAATAGATGGATCTAGACAACTTTTCATATACCCGAACAGTGAAAATAAGAAATGAAGTTGTATGAGATTCGGATAGAAGTCTTTTTTTTTTGTAAAATTTTCTTTAGATAAATCTAATAAATGTTAAATGTGTTCAACGCATAATCCATGAATTGTATCAAAAATATTTGATAATTTGTATGAATCGCTAGTCCTTCAATTAACTTGTGTGGTCCGTTGTTTACATAAAGTTAAGGCAAGTGTAATATGAAAAGAAGACATTCATTTGTTAACTGAAATTGGAAGAACAAACTTCAATTAAAAAGACTGAAAAAGAAAATAAATAAACAACAACCTAAGCAGCTGGATCAACACCCTCAACAGCCTCACCACCTTTTTCAATCTTCTCGTTGTTAACCTCTCGTATATACGTGTGAAAATGATGCCTCAACTCCCACAGATCTCGCTTAAGCAGTTCCACATACTGATTAAGGTCCCTCACTTCATCTTTCAGCAACTCAATCTCCCAAACAGTGTGATAGCATCTTCTTCTTCGGACCACACGACATTTCCATTGATTGAGGAAGACATATTTTTTTGTGTGTAAAAGAGGTATTTGAAAAGTTGTCCAAAAAACTCTATCAAGATAAAATAAAAGCTGAACTTATAAAGAAAAGAGGATACGTATATAAATAGGCTAGGGTTTTTGTTAGAGAATTACATGAGAAATAAATTATTTGTTCGACCCTTTCCGCAACCTACAAGTCGATCCACTTCCTAGGTATTGATATTGGTCATGTTACCTAGGTTCTACCAAAAGTCTTGAACTGTGTTAAAGTCAATCATAATGATCATACTGCATACTATCATTGACATAGGTATCTACTGTTTGCCTTTGCCAAGTCCCATCCAAAATTCAGCCAAACCTGCCTATAGGTTTTTTCTTACCTTTCTTGTCCAAAATCTAGCAAAAAGATTTGGTTGGTAAATCGAGATGACTTATTTTACAGTTTTCAAACATTCAATAGCAAAACTAAAGAAAACTAAAGAGTAGAGCTATCAGTTTAATAATAAAAGACATTCAAACCAATCCATAACTTGAAAAATACTTCACACAGGGATTACATATTTAACATCTAAGAAGACAGATTTGACACTACTGTAGGTGATCAAAAATACCAAAACGTCTCCTTCTCAAATACCCCAATCACGGATGAAATATCTCTACCCGTCATATATCTTTCGCCTGTCCCGATGCTCGCAGAATACTTTAGCATGATACGATTTTTCATTACCACAATAACTAATGGTTACTGGCGCTGGACCGATGGGGAAGTATGTACTTGCCTCTAGTGGTATCCACTAAAAAGGGGAATAAAGATGGAAGAGTTACTCAAATTTGAAAGAGAACAAAAGTTAAATGAAAGTAATAAAGAAACATAGAATCCTTAATGAAGGAAAAAATTAGAAATTACCACTTTGTCATGTGTCACGTCTATTATGTTCAACGTAATAACGAATTCTGCCAAGGGAGCAGTAGGGTTGAGACCTACTTGTTTGAACCTTTTCATTTTATTTGGTGGTGTGGCGAGAAGAATAAGGTTTTTGTTGAGATTCTGCGGTGTATTGTGGAGGAGAGTGTTGATTATAGAGGAAAATTTTCAGCTTCCTTCCAAATAACTAAAGGTAAAGTTTTGGGAGTTGAAAACATTGTGGAACTGCTTTGAAAATATTAATTAAAAAAAATAGTGGAAAACTAAGGTTTCAAACTCGGGACCTATGAAATCTAAAGTTGATGTTTGACCAAGTTGCTGCAATAGCATTCAGTCCTACTTGACATGCATTATTATTTTTATTGATGCTCTATTTAGGTATATCATTAAGGAACCTAGTTATTCATTTATTTATTTAAATTAACACACAAATTAAGGAAAAATATTTTACATGTAGATTCTGTGTCTATAACCAAAAATGATATGATTGAATATTCAATTGATTATCTAAATCGTACCGATAATAGTGAATTCAACTGAATGACTTATAATCGATAGTTGTTGATGTAATATATTTTATTCATACTTTGAGTATGAACATGACAGGACAACAGTGAACCGAGTTGATGCGAAAAGTATGACAATATTGATGAAATCAATTTTTTTAATTGAATCAATAATAGTGAAAAAGTTTGATTAACGTATAGTCATAAATATTGAATCAATCTATATTCGGTGTAGCCGTAATTGTTGATTCAACATTTGCTTGTAATTGAATACATTTTAATTTTTCATGGACATGGGAAGCACGGAGATTGTTTTAGTTTGATATAATTTATTATTGTCACAATTAAGAAATTAGTTTTATTCCTAAGTAGGCATAGATCGCGAATATTATCCGTCATATTGCGAACTCTTGTCTCTAAATATTACAAAATGTGATTTTAATGTATTACGTAGAACTTGTATGGCCGTAAATATTTCATTGATGTATGAATAGTTGGAATTTTAAATAATGCGTCATAACATAACCCAAAATTCAAATGTAATTTTCGAACTAAAATACTATGGCCTATTAATTTAACTTTTGTATTGCAAACTAAAATATTTTGAATTTTTCAGTTGTATTGCAACTTATTTTTAGATGCTTCGTGCCTCTAAGATTTTTTTTTTAAATTTAAAGCCTACCCACTGACTAATTAATGGTTCACTTACAATTTTTCTCCTAACCAATGCAATTGCACACTATTTTTTCACGAAATATGAATTTGTTTAATTTATTTTGCATTCATGAGTCGGCTTTCGGAAATTGAACTTACAAAAAATTGATTAATGATTTCGATTACTCTTAGAAATTTTTAAGATAATAAAGTGGAAGCAGCAAGATAAATAAAGATGAATAAATTCGTTGAACACGAAGTACTGAATTTATTTATCAGAACAAACCATCACAACAAGGTATTAGTAATGCCTAATCAAATACGGGAAAGGTTTTGTGCGTACAATAAGAAATTATAGATTTGGGTCCTGATTAAGAACAACAAGTTTAACATAGTTTTCACAACTGAGTATGATTAACATATGTAACACATCTCCTTCCCTAAAATTGGTCGCCCTGATAAATTCTGTCCGTCCGTTGTCGATCCTACGATAGTTGTTGTCCCGGAAGCACCAACCTGAGCAAGATACACCTCAGTTTCACGATGAAAAATCTTAACCGGCATCAGATTTAGGGAAAAATAGTTGTTGATGCATAGTGGCAGCGACTACAATTCAAAAAAAAAGTGCTGAATGCATTAAACGAAGACAAATAGAAATAACTATTTGAATAAAATAATAAATAAATCTACCAGAAAGTCTTGCTCAAAGTAGGAGCAGCGCAGATTAACTCGAAATTGATGAACGGGGCCTATCTACATTTGAACGGGGATGAATGATGATTTTTTTTATTTTTTAGAGAGTTACGAAGGAATACAGTAGTTGGTGTGGATGAAGTGTGCACTGTGTTGTCTTTTAAAGAACAGAGGAATGGGGAGGGTTTGTATTGGTAGAGGTGACCTCGGTAGATGGTCAGCATTTAGGGTCCGCAATATTTATTGCTCTTTCGGAAAATAATAAAAAAAGATCGCCTCAGGGAGAATCGAACTCACGACCTAAGGAGTATTAACAGGATGATTGACCATATTTGCTACAAAAGCTTTCAAAACAACACATACGTTTGACAAGAGATCAACATTCTATCAAATACTATTATTAAATTAAACCATGACAAAGAATCATTGAATAAATGTATGTCATGAATTTGGTCGACTCTCGGCTCACAATTTGTCAATATTATATAAAAATTTATTAAAATCACTCGTGGCACATGATTGTAGAATGAATATACATCATGATTTGGTAATACTCTCAAATTGTCAATATTATATCAATCATTGTTGAATTCACTCATGACATGTTCTTGTTAAATAAAGGTACGTCATGAAGTATGACATTTCTCAATTTGTCATACTTATATCAAATGCAATTATTAAATTAACTCTTGACGAAAGATCGTAGAATGAATGTACGTAATGAATTGCGTCGAATCTCAATTTATCAACATTATATGAAAATTTATTATAATCGATCATGACACGTGATTGTTGAATGATTGTACGTCATGAATGGTAAAGACTATCAACTTGTCAACGTTTTATCAAACGTTGTTGAATTCACCCATGACATATGATCGTAGAATGAATGTACGTCATAAATTGCATCGACTCTCAATTTATAGTACTTATATCAAATGCTATCATTAAATTAACTCTTGACGAGGAATTGTGGAATGAATGTATGTCATGAATTGAGTCGACTCTCAATTTGTTAACATTATATGAAAATTTACTATATTCTCTCGTGACACGTGATTGTTGAATGAATGTATGTCATGAATTGTGAAGACTCTAAACTTGTCAACATTATGCCAAATGTTGTTGAATTCGCTCGCGATAAATGATTGTTGAATGAATGTATGTCATGAAGTACGATAATTTTTAATTTATCGTACTTATATTAAATGATATTATTAAGTTAACCCTCGAAGAGGGATTGTGGAATGAATGTACATCATGAATTGTGAACTGTCATTACTAAATAGTGCAAATTGTGATTTTAATGTATTAAGATTGAAGTTGTGTGGCCGTAAATATTTTGTTGATTTATGAAATGTTGAAATTTTAAATATAACGTTCATAAGATACCCAAAATAGAAACGTAATTCCCGAACCAAAATATATGGCCTATTAATTTAACGTTGTATTCCAAACTAAAATAATTTGAATTTTTGCAGTTGTATTGCAACTGATTTTTAGATGTTTTTTTGCCTCTAAGATTTATTTTTATTTAAAGCCTACCCAACCACTAATTAATGGTTCATGAGTTACTACTTTTTTTCCTAACCAATGAATTTACCACAATTTATTTCACGAAACACGATTTTTTTTCATCTGTTTTGCATTCATTGTTCGGCTTTCGAAAATAAAACTTACAGAAAATTGATTAATGATTTTGGTTACTCTTAGAAATTTTTAAGATAATAATGTGGAAGCAGCAAAATAAATAAAGATGAATAAATTCGTTGAACACGAACTACTGAATTTATTTATCAGAACAAACCATTATAACAGGGTATTACTAAAGCCTGATCAATAACGAAAAAGGTTCTGTGAGTGAAATGAGAAATTGTAGGTTTAGGTCTTGATTAAGAGCAATAATTTTAACATAATTTTTACAACCGCATAATAACAACATATGTAACACATCTTTTTACCTAAAATTCATAGCCCTGATAAATTCTCTTTATCCGTTGTTGATCCTACGATAGTTATTGATGTCGGAAGCACCAACCTGAGCAAGATACACCTCAGTTTAACAATGAAAGATCTTAACCGGCGTCGGATTTAAGGGGAAGTAGTTGTTGACGCATATTGGCAGCCACTACAATTCAAAAAAGTGATGAATCCATTAAACAAAGATAAATAAAAAGATCTGTTTTAAAAAAATAATAAATAAATCTACCAGAAAGTCTTGCTCAAAGTAGGAGCGGCGTAGATTAACTCACAACAGATGATGGGGGCCTGTCTGCGTGTGAACGGGGATGAAAGGCAATATTTTTTTAGAGAGTTATAGTAGTACAGATGAGGCGTGCACTGTAGTGTCTTTTAAGGAAGAGAGGAATGAGGAGGGTTTGTATTGGAAGAGAAACCTTGGTAGTTGGTCATCATTTAGGGTCTGCAATATTTATTGCTCATACGAAAAAAAAAATAGGTCAGGGAGATCAAAGACACGGACCAATGATTTTTAACAGGATGATTGACCATATTTACTATAAAAACCTTTCAACACAATGCATGCGGCATAATAATCAAACTATCATCGAACTTGTACGTTTGACTAGGGATCAATATCAAATACTAGTATTAAAATTAAATCGTGACAAGGGATCATTGAATGAGTCTACGTCATGAATTGCGTCAACTCTCAATTTGTTAATATTATATGAAAATTTATTAAAATCGCTCGTGACACGTGATTGTTGTACGAATGTATGTCATGAATTGCGTTGACTCTCAATTTATCATTATTGTATGAAAATTTATTAAAATCGCCCGAAAGATGAGATTGTTGAATGAATCCACGTGATGATTTAGGAAGACTATCAACTTGTCAATGTTATATCAAACGTTGTTGAATTCGCTTGTGACATGCGATTGTTGAATGAATGTATGTCATGAAGCACAACAATTCTCAATTTGTCGTACTTATATCAAATGCTTTTAAAGTGAGCTATATTATATTATATAGCTCCTTTTTTAAGTGAGATATGTAGAAAAAAAATGTATAACTCACTTAAAAAGAGAGTTATGTACTTTTTCAGAATTTTAACTCCGTTTGGCAACTTCTGTTAAAGACAATTCATATAGCTCACTTAAAAAGTGAGTTAAGCATGTTAAGATCACCTTTTATATACATAGCATATCTTGGTACTTTTTTTAATTTCATGGTTTATTTTGATTTTGGACTCGTTCAGTTATCACCCTTCCTATTTATTATCCCTCTTCCTTTATCATTTCCAATTACTTTATTTACTTATTTCTAACTCCATGAATTATAATAGGAGACTTATTTGTGCATTTGGGTGTCCTCCAATTGTGAGAATTTCATGGTCAGATGACAGTCCCAGACATAGATTCCTCGGTTGTATGCATTATAATGTACGTAATTTTTATATTCTATCTTCATTTTTAATTTATTTTTTATAGCAAGTATATTTTATAACTTTCTTTTCTGTGAATTGTAGTCTCTATTTCGAACTAATAGCAAGTTTTTGGAATTGTATGATCCAGAATTTCCATGCCAAGCTAATATTGTGATCTTGGATTTGTTGAAGAAGACCAACAAACAACAAAAATAGTTGAAAGGCAAAATGGGGTTAAAGATAATTTTGTACATTAGTTTGATATATAACGTGATGATGTTCATTAACATTTTGTGTTGTTGAATTGAAAATTGATGTTGGCATATGTAATGGTGCATTACTTTGATAAGATGGTGTATGTTGACGGATATAGTTATATGTCTTTGCTGATTAAAGAAAAATATTTGTACGTAGTTATACATCTAATATTGCTTGGTTGTTGTTGTCTTCTCTATAAGAAGATGATAACTTCTAATTTTTGTAGTTATATTAGTTATCGGTTAGTATTCCCTAACGATTTAATTTTGGTTTAAACCGATAAAAAATTGATAAGTAACTAACATGAATTAAAAATGACTCTTAGTTATATTGATTATCGATTTTTTCTGCGTAACGATTTGATTTTCGATTTAATAAGTTATTGATCTACTTTCTTGATAAGAGTATTAAAAAAATACCAGGAAAGTATTGAGATATTTCTTTTATTTCATTTTAATTGTCTTCTTCACTTGGCTCAACACTCAAATTAAATTATTTAAAAATAAACTAAAGAGTAGATATATGAATTCAATAAAAAGGACTTTCAAACAAATGCATAATCCAAGCACTAAAACTGCGGATTTCTTCACATATTTGAAAACTGTACATCCTGAAAACTACTTCGCACATCGATTATGTGATGAACAGTTATGAAAACGTGTTTGGGTACACTGTAGGAGATCCTGATGTCCAAAACATCTCCTATCTGAAAACCCGCATCACGAATGAAATTTCTCCACCCATCATACATTCTCCGCCTGTTTTGATACCCGCAACAGGCTACTTTAGCCTTATACGCCCTTTTAGTACCACAATAAAGAATGGTTAATGACGTTGGATCGCTGGGGAAGTACTGACTAACCTCTTGTGGTATCCACTAAAAAGGGGAGGGGTAAAAGATGAACAAATTAAATTAAAATAAATAAAAATTAAATTAAAATAATAAAGAGATGTAGAATCCTCATTGAAGAAAAAATAAAAAATTACCACTCCGTCAAGATTCATGTATGATCTGGTCAATGTAATACTAAATTCTGGCTTGTAATCAGTAGGGTAGCTGTGTAGTTGAATGAAAGTTGTCATTTTCCTTGGGATCGGGGGAGAAGAATAGGGTTTTGGTTGAGTGTTTGTTGTGCATTGTAGGAGATTGTTGATTAATAAATGCAAGGGAAAGGGAATGGTTGTGACTCTAACAGTTTATATTCTTAGAGGTGACCTAGAAAATTGTATTTGAAAGGGTGCGCATTGTATTCTTAGAGGTGTCCTAGGAAATTGTATTTGAAAGAGTAGACATTATTGCTCATACCAAAAAAGCAATCAAAACAGCATGCACCGGGGAGTATCGAACACGCGACCTAAAGTAGGCATTATTGCTCATACAAAAAAAATCAATCAAAATAGCATGCGACGGGGAGTATCGAACACGTGACCCAAGGAGTATGCACGTATTTGCTACCAAAGCTTTCAATACATTACATGCCACATAATAATGTAACAATCACCGAGGTCATCCTTTTGATCAATTACATGACATAAAATTTTAGAATGAATGTACATTATAGAATTTATTGATTCTTAATTGTTAAATTTTAGGATACTATTGTTAAAATAAATCGTGACAATAGATTGCTGAACGAATGTACGTAGTAACGAATTGTGTCGACTCTCAATTTATTACCGTTGTATTCAATACTATTATTAAATTAACTCGTGACATGTGATTGTTGAATGAATGAACGTAGTAATAAATTGCATTGATTTTCAATTTGTCTATATTATATGCAATAAATTTACTAAATTAACTCGTGACAATGGATTGTTGAACGAACGTACGTTATAACAAATTGCGTCGACTCTCAATTGGTCACCGTTGTATCAAATACTATTATTAAATTGACTCGTGGTTTGTGATTGTTGAACGAATGAACGTAGAAATAAATTGCATCAATTCTCAATTTGTCAACATTATATGCAATAAACTTACTAAATTTACTCGTGACAATGGATTGTTGAACAAACGTACCTTATAACGAATTGCGTTGACTCTCAATCGGCCACCATTGTATCAAATACTATTATTAAATTGACTCGTGGCATGTGATTATTAAACGAATGAACGTAGTAATGAATTGAATCGATTTTCAATTTGTCTACATTATATGCACTAAATTTATTAAATTAACTCGTGACAATGGATTGTTGAATGAACGTACGTTATAACAAATTGCGTAGACTCTCAATTGGTCACCGTTGTATCAAATACTATTATTAAATTGACTCGTGGGATGTGATTGTTGAACGAATAAACATAGTAATGAATTGCATCGATTCTCAATTTGTTTACATTATACGCACCAAATTTACTAAATTAACTCGTAACAATGGATTGTTGAACAAACGTACGTTATAACGAATTGCGTCGACTCTTAATTGGTCACCATTGTTTCAAATACTATTATTAAATTGACTCGTGGCTGTGATTATTGAATGAATGAACATAGTAATGAGTTGCATTGATTCTCAATTTTTCTACATTATATGGAATAAATTTACTAAATTAACTTGTGACAATTGATTGTTGAACGAACGTATGTTATAACGAATTGCGTTGACTCTCAATTGGTCACCGTTGTATCACATACTATTATTAAATTAACTCATGGTATGTGATTGTTGAACGAATGAACGTAGTAATGAATTACATCGATTTTCAATTTTTCTACATTACATGCAATAAATTTACTAAATTAACCCGTGACAATGGATTGTTGAATGAACGTACATTATAATGAATTGCGTCGACTCTCAATTGGTCACCGTTGTCTCAAAAACTATTATTAAATTGACTCGTAGATTGTGATTGTTGAACGAATGTACGCAGTAAAGAATTGCATTAATTCTCAATTTATCTACATTATATGCAATAAATTTACTAAATTAACTCGTGACAATAGATTGTTGAACGAATGTACATTATAACAAATTGCTCGACTCTCAATTGGTCACTGTTGTATTAAATACTATTATTAAATTGACTCGTGGCATGTGATCGTCAACATTATATGCAATAACTTTACTATATTAACTCGTCTCAATGTCTTGTTGAACGATGTACATTTTAATGAATTGCGTCGACTCTTTATTTTCCATCGTTATATCAAATACTATTATTAAATCGACTCATGATAAGGGATTGTTTAATGAATGTACGTTATAATGAATTGCATTGATTCTCAATTTGACAACTTTATATGCAATAACTTTATTAAATTAACTCGTGACAATGGATTGCTGAATGAATGCACGTCATAATGAATTGCGTTGGCTCTCAATTTATCACCGTTAAAAAATAACTTCATCATACTAACTCATGTCAGTGGATTGTTGAATGAACGTACGCTATAATGAATAGAGATGACTCTTAATTTATCACCGTTATGGAAAATAATATTATTAAATCAACTCGTGACAAGAAATTGTTGAATGAATGCACGTTATAACGAATTGCGTCGAGTCTCAATTTATCACTGTTATATCAAATAATTTTACTAAACTAACTCGTGTCAATGGATTGTTGAATGAATGTATGTAATGAGTGTCGTTCTGCCATACTGTATATTTTTCTTTATGGAATTTTTATTTTGGTCAATTTAAGTATGAGTTTGGCTATGAAATTTTACTTTTTTAAAAATATTTCACACCACAAAAAAAATTATCTAGACAATGTTTGTCCACCAAAATAAATTTAAGATGTAGGGTATTTAGGTCGACGATGGTAAATTGACATCATGCAATGCAATCTGGGATTTGCAACAGGATTGAAAACCGATTTGTAAAGAAAAGAAAGTCTTTAATATCCAATCTGTGTTTGTGCCATTAATAGTCAAACTAAGAAGATGTAACTTTATCTAAACCTAGGTAGGGTAGCCAAGGCTAGGCTATAAAGGGGTCAAATTGTTCACACTATTACATGCATTTGTTGAGAGAAATCAAATTGGATAGTGGCCAATCAGTCAATGGTTGTCCATTTTTGGTGGTTAATTTTTCATCTTTTTAAAAACTATTGCAATGTTAATCGAAATAAAAACAACTTGAAAATTTAAGTCTTTTAAAACTCAACGTAGAAAATATATATGAAAGAAGGTATAGCTGAAAATTTTAATTATTAATTATCTTGAACATTCTAAAAAATGAAATGGAAAAAGTGTAAATTTAGACTGGCAGGAGTATTTATTGGTTTAAGACCTGTGATCTAACAATGGTTCGAGATATGGCATGCTTCACTCAATATTCACATCAAATTAAATTAATGAGCTTGCATTAAAAAAAAGGAGCTATGAAATCCTGTATACCTACTATTTCAATCACTCATGACATGGGGTGGAGTGTTGACTGCGTACTAAGGGGATTGATCAGTGCAACCAGGCTGTCCACTTTTTTTATGGACTGTTCCAAAATTTTGAAGTTGTTTTTTATTGTCGGAAAAAATCAATGCAGCTAACTCACGTTATTTTGTGGTTTTTAACTCCGTAATTTCTTATTCAGTTTGTAGTCATTCACAATGTCTCTGGTTTCTCAAACATCCAATGCAACCAACAAGCCTAATTTGTTTTGTTATTGAGAGCTTCCAGCTGTCTTGAGGAAGTCACACACCGATTCAAACTCAGGTCGACTGTTCTTTAACTGTCTAGTTAGCCAGGTTGGCGATTTTATTTACCGTTTATTACTTATTTTATTTTGTTAAAATGCAATATAATTCTTGTAATTTGGTATAGTATAATGGCAGTTGCTCTTTTTTTTGAATGGAATGAATTGGATGCACCGGCAAATGGCCCTTCCACGTGCAATTTGCAAGGACTTGCCAAGTTCGAAGCCCTCCAAAAGCTTCATGAATCCGAAGAAAATAGGGACCTTCTGACATCACTGCTGTTTGGAGCCGAAGTGCAAAGGGATTACTTAAAAGGACTACTAAAAGAAACCAAACAGGAGAGGGATCAACAAAAACAAAAGTTGATTATCGCCGAAGAAAAAGAGAATACCCTTAAAAATTTGTTGTATGTTTTGCTGTTTGCATTTTTTTGAAAATTTGTAACGGGTGTGTACTAGAATTGAAAATTATTTTATGTATGTTCCTCTTATTTAATGATTATATTAGCTTATTGTTACTAATCAACTATGGGATCGGTCTACAATTTCAAAAGGTTTCTCGGTAAATATATTACAGGCAAATCGGTTAGCACTCTAAAAATTAATCTATTACTATTCCATATTAATAAATGAAAAGGTATATTATTAGGCATTCCAAATAATCAATCCACACAAAACCAGTAAATGTAAAAAGATGTTAAAGTGTGATTGATTGTTTAATGGTGGGAAAGTAGCACCAAATTGTGTAATTTTTTAATGATGAATTGAGAATTTTAGGTTCTCCAAATGTGAATGATTTTAACTTTTGATCAAGAGCAGAAAACTCTCCAAAATGGGAGGGAAAACGTCAAACTTTTAAAAGGATTTATATTGTGGACTTGAAAAAACTTAACATGTTACTACTATATAAAAGCGTTGCTGCTTGTGCTCTATCACAGTGGATACTTATAATCCGTATTCTGAAGGTGTCTACTTGAAAAAGGTCTGAGTAGGCATAATTTTGTTTTTTGGCTTCTAATTTTATCCTTCTTTCTATTAAAATTACGACATTTCTTGTGTAATTTTTGTTTGCGCAGACTTAAAATAGAGATTAAACAAATAATTTTTTGAGTTGAATCATTAAATAAAAGAATTGAAAGTTTTCCATATCGTGAAGAATTTGATAAAAAATTATTAGTATTGTTTGACCAAATTCAAACTTTGGATAGAATGCTAAGGGGTTTACACAGTCGCATGGGCTGCGATGCTGATAAATGTCTTACTTTTCCATCATCACCCCCTGCTCAATAAATAATGGTAGGTAAGTATTAAGGTTATTTTGATCAACAAATGTAATGGGTGTAATTTTTTTTCGTTTAATTAAACTATTGTCCAACCTACTTATGTCAATGAAAAGTATGTTGATAAGAACAAAGTAGCATAACAATGGGAGCATTTGGTACTAGCAATATTTAATCAAAATACTTATGCCATGTACCTAACAAAATTTAAACAAACAAAAAAACAGACGAAACAAAACTACTATTACTAAATGAAACATGAAAATTCACCACAAGCCGTCTTAACTATCCACGCCGTCGATTTCATCCATCAGCCAAAATAAATTCTACCTCATGTTATGAAGTTTCCGTCGAAGTTCATTATATTCGACTCTGAGAGCATTCATAATTTCCCTCAAAATTTCCATATATCTTATAAGATTGGTTGCAAAGCCACGGACCCTGACTGGACGATGGTTATGTGGTTGGCCATTTGCATGACCCGTTGGGTAGCCGTTACCATAATTGTTGGCGCCAAAATTGTCCATTGTTTTCAAAGACTATGTTCTTGAAAATTTTTATTGAATGATGATGAATATTGAAGAGTTAGGGTTGTGTTATATAGCATCAAACCTATGAAACCCAAAAGGCACTATCTGAAAGTTGCATCCATGATAGCCTAAAGGAATGCTATACACGAAATTGGTACTAAAGGAAACAAAAACTAGCATATCACTATACACCTACAAAGGACAATACAAATTACCTCTACAAAGGACCTCATCAAATATGGTGCCTCTATTGATCTCAAGGTCCACCTCACCTACATATCTTTATAATTCAAACAAGGAAACTAGCCACTAAACTTCCCACCTCTACACAATACAAATTCAAAATTAGCATGGTTATCATCACAGGTAAAGAGGTAGTATAGGAAGGAATCAAGTGTGAAGACATCATGCCGAGGGGGTACACTTTTCAAATACAACCGGAAATCCCTTATTTTGTCCATGAAATATTTAGTATATGCATCACAAAGGATAGGGCTAAGGTAAATATCAAGGGACAATAAGCTCAAGCCAAAACAATTCCTTCCCCACCCCACTAGTGCACCGGGATCAAATGGGTGAAGTGGCCAAGGGAATAAATCGAGGCTAATCATTCCATTTACTAGGGTATCACACTTACCCAAAGCATTATCAAAGAAGGAAGTATGTACTTCTACACTAGATGTACCCGAAATCATATCATAACTTTTTAAACTGAAAGGAGTGTAGAATGTACCCAAATTACCTTGGTTTGTACTAGGGCAATCCATTAGTGTGTGAATACTCTTGTCCCTTGGTAATGGAAACTTATTCAAGTTATAAGTGCTAGTACTAGATGGACACAAATCATTCTTACGAAAAGAATTGATTTTGTTATCTAAAGGATCAACTAGTGCTTGCATACTCACAGCAAGAATTTGGTACTTATGCAACCTAACAACACCAAGAGTATCACAAAAGGAAGATTCACACACTTCTTTACTAAAAAATCCAAAACTACACCACTTTGGCCACTACTAGCCATATCACAACATTTTAAGTTCAAGGAAGTGTAGAAGATAGCTTTGTTATCTTGTAGATCATGGGAAGTGTGTTCTTCACTTGATTTTGTGTTAGGGCAGCCTTCATTATCCACATTACAAGGGAATAGTTCAAGTTTTCCCTTTGGACTCACTCCTTCATCACTTGTCCCAAAATTGGGACTTTTGGCCAAGGGCTTGAAGGGAATTTCCTTGGGCTTTTCATTGGGGATTCTAGGGTCTTGAACCTGTACATGAGAAGAGAAAATACTATGCAAAATGCTAGTATTTGTTTTAGTGAATATCAAGGGTTCTTTGTGGATAAGATCCACAATCAAGTGTTCTTTTTCCCTTCCAATTTCACTACCTGTGGCTTCCCTTTCCCTTACCCTTTTTTCTTCACATTCTTCTTGTACCCCACCATCCATTTTCTCTCTATATTGAGTCTTGACCTCATTCTTATTGGATTCTAACTTTTGGAGAGGAGGCATTGGATTTGGTTGATGATGGATTTGTATTTGGTGGTTTGAATTTTATGGAGGTTTTGGTGGACATAGTCTATCAACCCCCACTTTAATTCTAATTATGTCACGCCTCATGAATCCTAAAACACCTTTTATAATGTCAAACCCACCCTTCAAGTCTATCCTCCAAGCATCATTATTATCCTTCATTTTTTGGGCAAAGGCCTCAAAGTGAGTCTTCAAGGCTCCCATTATATCATTTCCCAAGGAGTGGGATGAAGAACCCTCGGCTTTCATAGTCAATTGTAACTAAAAAAAAAAGAAAAAAAAACATCAAGCAACACAACCTACAAAACGAGGAAACAAGTTAGTTTAAAAGCCTCACTTCACTCACACTCAACCTCACCTCACACTTGACTTCATAAGTGTTGGACAATCGGCACTACTTGGCAAGTTACTTGAGAGGTGAGAAGCTTTGGATCGGAATTGATCTTTGATTAAAATGACTCAAATAAAGTTATGTACGCACTTGAACCAACAAAATACTACGACTTACAAACAAGAAAAGCACACAAAAAAAACCAAAGACACGAAATAAACGAACTCTAGACTAATTACCAACCTAGTAGGTACTTACTAGTTTCTAATTAGTGATAGAATTAGCTTAAAAGAAACTAGAATCAAATATTAGAAACTAGAAAATCTAATTTTAGAGTCGAATTTTGGTTGAGCACTAGTGATGATGTGGCACTACGTGGTTAGTTGTCACTTTTCGAATTTTTCAATTTTTCAAAAACCTAATTTCGGTCCAAACACTATCCCTTGGAAGTGAGAGTTTCAGATTTGGGGGGTGAAAGGATGCAATTTAGGGTTGTTTCAAGTCTCAAATAAAAATGGAATGAAATGGTCCCTCCCCTAGTAATTGCACTCGTACTTTGTTTATCCCCTTGTCCCCTTCTCCTCTTGAAAGAATGGAATATTCTTTGAATATGCTTTTAGACAAACAACTTTTCACTCTCTTTCTTCCCTTTTTTTGGATCAAACAACACCTTTTGAATATTCTTCTTCACTAAGATATGAAGATCAACGATGAATAAGATGAATATTCAAGTGTTGACCAAGTTTGACCAACAAGCAAATGGACTCCAAATTTGATTTTTTTTGTAGATCTAGGTTCCTTATGCTAAGAAAAACTCAACCCACTAAAATTCAGCCACAAATCAAGTCACCAACACAAGCCAAAAACGTCACCCCCTCCAATAAGCTTCAAACAAGCCACTACAATGGTGGATGTAGCTCAAAACCAACCAAACTTCACTCTAAAAGTAGATCTAGACTCCGTAGGCACTAGAAAGCAAGGATCTAGTGCAAGAAAATTCAAAGACAAAGTAAAAACTTGTAGATCTAAGTCCTAAATTCGGATCTAACATAATACAACACTAGACAACATTTTTTTTGTATTTTCTGATTTTTTGACTTTTTTTTTGGTTGAGATTTTCTAGGTAAGAACACTAAAACCAAGATTTAGGAATGTTGGAACAACCCTAACCAAGGCTTTGATACCAAATGATAGCCTAAAGGAAGGCTATACACGAAATTGGTACTAAAGGTAAGAAAATCTAGCAAGCAAACAAGAGAAAAACAACACAATAGAAGGAGATGAAGAAGAAGAATTGCATGAAATTAAAGATAGATAGAAAGACCCTTACTTCTACCAAATCATTAACAAAAGATGGTGTATCAAACCATAAATCACACCTCATCAATATAAGTTCAAACCTTCCTCTTAGGTGACCTAAAGGACTCACACTTCCTCAAGCACACCTTTTTTGCCAAATTACCCAAGACAAGTGAAAATCAATTTCAAATGTATCAAGGGTCAAATTTTGGATTTCCCTCTCTTAAGGAGAAGAGAAAGACTACAATCTAACACTAAGATTACAATCTAAAAAGTCACTCAATTCATTATCTCAAAACTAAGGAAAATAAGAGCTAAGGTGCCTATTTATACTTATTACAACCAAATGACAAAAATTCCCTTAATGAGGGGCTTAGAAAAGGGCTCCTATGGAGTGTTATTTTGGAGTGTAAAAAGTACATCATGCCCTTAGTAAAAGGTGCATCTTGAGTGTAAGGACCCTCCTCCTTTCTTTACTTTGACAAGGCTTTGTAATGGTTCCAAAAGGTCTTCAAGTACTTGCAAATTCGAGACTTGATCCTTTGACAATCCGAAGCTTGAACCTTCTACAAGACCTTGTAATCCTTGTGCTCTTTATGCTTGTATCAATCCATTGAATGCGACTCTTTATTTTTTAGAAATAATCTGAAATATCTTTGACAAATAGTGAATGTGACTCTTCATTTTTGAGAAAAAAAATTAAACCTTTTGTAGTAATTATTGAACATGACTTTCATTAGGGTTAAGTAATTTGAAAGTTTGATAATTATTGTTATTTATTCGTTATTTATTGTGTAAAGTCATGAAAATTATAGAGTTTAACTTACATCCACGGTTAGTGTAAGTTTTATTTTACACAATCCATGAGTTTAATAGGCAATTATTACATTGTTCTCCTAAAGTAACTTTTGTGATTACTTAACTCTTTTTCTCTGTCCATTCCTTAATCTTAGTACTTGCTATTGCTCTCGCCTAAGTTTATCATTTCAATTAAAAAAAAATTATTGCACTAATGTTTGTCTTAAAACTCCACTAATTAAATGATGTATTATTTTCCATCGCAATTTATTTGAGGATGTTTGAATTTTGAGAATAAATTAAGTTAACATTTTATTATAATTTTATTATATGCATGTTAATTGATTTTAAGATATAGCAATTTGAAATGTTAAAAAAAAATCAACAATGGAGATAACCAAAAATCTTCCACTTCTAAATCTGTAAAATATGATTTAGACTTTCGATTTATAGTAGGGGTAGTGATTACTCTGATGATATATGAAGCTGATTGTTTACATGGGATTGAATAAACAGAATACAGAATAAGTGATTACATTGTTGGTGAATATTAGTAAACTCAAAATTATATATTAATAAAAGTAATCAGAATACATAATAAGTTACATAGTTTGCTGATGAATAGAAAAAATGACTTTCAATGAACATAACAAAATTTAAACAAAGTAAAAAAAAAAGACGAAGCAAAATTAGGATAACTAAACTAAACATGATATATCACCATAAGTCATCGTTCCTATCTCCGCCGTTTATTTCACCCATGTGCTGAAATATCCTCTTCCTGATGTAATGTATTTTCCATCGAATTTCATCATTTTCTCGATTGAGAGTATCCACAAGTCCCCTCAGAAATTCTACATCTCTTCTAAGATCAATAGCTTCAAGGTTCGCGTATGAAACCCGACAACAGCAAATTCTGTGATCGTTGGTCGACGATGGTTATGTAGTTAGCCATTTGCATGACCGTTTAAATAACTGTTAGCATGATTATTTTCACGAGAATTGTCCATTTTTTTCAAAGATTATTTAAGTTCTTGAAAATTCTTATTGAATGATAAGGAAGATTGACGATTCTGGCTTGTGTTATATAGCATCAAACCCATGAAACCCAAAGGTCACCTCATGAAAGTTGCATCCAATGAGCAGGACTCTTCATTTTGCTGAATTAAATTTGAAACGTGTTTCATAATTATGAACGTGACTCTTCATTTTTGTTAAATAGTTTGAAATGTGTTGCATCCTACTAATTTTTGTAAAACTCACCCATACAGAGCAATATTACTTTGCTTCTGCAAAATCACTGAAGTATGAAAACTCACAGTATAAATTGAGTTTCAATGTTATGAGAGTTAGTTTATGTAGTATTATTAATCTAGGCTTTTAAAAAGTAAATGCAATTTGCAGTCTTCCGAGTCGCACTAGCTATTAGTTAGTTGAACGATGTTTAATAATACCCGCAAGAGATAACTTGTCCAACGGAAAAGAATTTCCTAAATAACAAGCATACTTTCAATTTTTTAGTTTGTTGTAAAAAAAGTTGACATTTTACTATCAGAAAAGATTATTCGTCTATTTCATTAAAATTACAAATGTCGTATTTTAATGAATTAATCGTCTTTTAATTTATTAACATAACTCAAAAATATTTTTCTTAGTTGAATAGGTAGAGACACAATTGAATTTTGATTGAAATGAAATTAAGGAGAACATTCAAAGAATTTGCATTGGAAAGATAATAATATAATTGAAAATAAGGAGAACATTCAAAGAATTTGTATTAGAAAGATAAAAATATAATTAAACCTTGGTCGTTGAAAAGACTTCATAAGCATTGCATATCAATTTCAAGTGGGTGAGTTCTAATTAAAGGTACTATAGTGTTAAATAATACTTATGCATTGCTTAACGAATTTTGATAAGTTCAATGGTAAAAATAATTCACAATAGTTAGTTATTCATTCAATACTTGCTAATATGTTGCAGCACTAACCTATTCTTTTGCTAATTAATAGGACAAAACTGATAGGATTTATATAAAGCTAATGAATATTGATGACAAGTTGGGTGGTCTTCACCAAGAATTGTCTGCACGCATTGATGTGATTCAAGAGAAGTTAGGACTGCTGGAAAGCTACCATGCGACTTTGGATATCCAAGTCGATGATTTGCATACTAGGATAAGTGTTATATTTGTACGATCAGGCATTGATCCTTATGTTCCATTTTCCCCACCTTCGTCAGCTCCTTCAACACCTACTTCATCACCCTCTTCATCCTCATCGCCACCCCCCTAGATTTCCCTGCCTCGGTGATGTATTAGTTGTTTTTCATTCGTAATTATTGTTTAAATGAATGAAATCCTTTATGTAGCTGATTTTTGAATGTATTTTTAATATTTTATGATGATGTTATATTCTACCCAATTGTTGGACATATTCGTTAACAAAATAAAGCACCTAGGTTTCAAATCTAATTTTAAAAGCAAAATCATTTCATGCAAAGACGTCACGTCACAGTAAAACATGTGTAATATGATAGAGATGATAAAATAGCATGTACATTGAGATTCCCACATTATATTAGGCCCTATATAAAGGTTGCCTACAACATCTATATCTCATTATCATATCCTAAGCCATTTGTGATACTGAATTTTTGTGCCTCTCTAAACATTCTTGGTCATTTCTCGTACTTCTATCTACATTCATAACTATAATGGATATAACCCCAGCAAGTTTAATGAGAAAGACTTTATAGCTAACCACATCTCCCAAAGTCCTGGAGAAGCTATATTTAAAAAAAAAATCAATGCGATGTTTTGAAAGATGAGATGACCAAAATCTTCAAACTCCTCGTGGACAAGGAGAAAGATGAATGGATTGAGTTTTTCCTTCTTTATGAACCAAGGCCCCTAACAAAGGGCTTTGACATCTACTAGAAAGTCCTGAAAGAAGACCGCCTGTAGTATGTATGGAGGGTGGGGTTGGGGTGGGATGGGGTGGGGCGGTTGGGGTGGTTAGGCTTGTGTTTGTGGTTATTACTTATTACTTTTCTTCCTAGTGGGTGAACAATTAACAGGTCATTTACTTTATTAAATGTGATATTTCTTCTTTTCTAGTTGTTAAATGCTGTTTTTTTGTGTAACTGATGCTCCTACCTTTGAAGGTTTCTTTATTTTCACTCTATGGTTTATAGTGGGGCTAACGTTGGTTAAAGTTATGCTTTGAATATTTTGTCCTGATTCATTTAGAACTACTTATTAACATACGAAACATAGTTAACACCTAATTTATGAGACGTTCGAGTGTTAAGTACTAAACAAACAACAACATGTAATATTTTATTTAATTAAATAAAATAAAAACATTTTTGTTACATATGTGTCAATACTCCCAGAACACACAAAGCCACGACTACTTAACATTACAATTATTAATAAATTAAGAAGTATTATACACAACATAATTAAATTCACAAGTTCAGATTTAGAAATTTCTTTATGTCATGTAATTACCAGTCCAAAAAAATTTTCTCTACTCATGCTCATTTTTTACCACGCGGTTATTTACCTTGTTGTGTATAGTAAAATTTTACCAAGGTTATCAGGATCCTTAATCAAACTTGAGAAGGGCAACTTGGATGGGTTTATATGTCAAATCTGTCTTAATGGACATATAGAGTGATAGATTTTGACAAAGCAAGATATAGGGTCATCATTTTGACCTACCAAAAATCAAGTACTCACTCAACTGCTACCTCTTTAATCCCACTGTCTGTATTTTCCTAAGTCACTATTTACTAAACAGATTTTATTCGGGTCGAATAGATAATACGTAACGTTATAGTATATTTATATGATTATTTTAATTATGAATTAGCCTAGTGATATGCTCACTTTTCACTATGGATTCTTTTACCAAGAGCCATTCCGCATAAGAAGAGCTGTATAAAAGATTGGGTTATTTTTAATCACTTTATTTTAATGTATTTGCATTGAAAAATATTATGTAATCAAGTCACTGTGATTTGGAGGGGTAGGCATCATGACATAGGGTCCTCAATGCTTCCCACTACTCACATAACAACTTGCAATTTCTATTTTTTTTTAAATAAGTTGCATACTAAGTATTAGTTTTCTTTATACCAATTTAGTCCGTTCCAATTGGAAAATGCGTAACGGTGTGGTATATTATATGATCATTTTTTCTACACAGTCATTTACCATGTTGATTTTCGAGCGATTAGACCAAAATTGAGATTATGCAAGCTCCTTGCTCAAACTTGAGAAGAGCAACTTGGACAGGTTTATTTGTCACATCCATCGTAATGGACTTACAAAGTGATGGGTTTTTACAAGCAACATATAGGGTTATCATTATGACCTACCAAGTTAATTGTATCCAACTACTTTTTCAACTACTACCTCTTTAACTTTTGAGTTATTTTTTCTTATGCATTTTTATTCAGGTCCAATTGAACATAGTAAACGATGTACTATATTTATATAATCATTGTAATTAGTTACATAATGAAAGATTATGACATCAACTCATCACATCATTGTTATATGGAAAATACAGTAATATTGGTTATTAATGTATTGTTAAGCACCAATAAATCAAAATAATAAAATGGTTGTTGGGTGCTTTGACTTTGGTGTGAAATCTAAGTACCTTCGTTATGCCTCGAGGGATGTGGGTTTGATTCTCACTTGTAATAAAATTTTTTCTTAAAGGAAGTGAGCACCCACAACCTCCCTCATTCCCGAGGAAACTATTCCCAGATGAACTAAGATGAGATAGTTGGAAGATTGAGTTGTTTTGGGTCACTTCAACATTAATGCATTTGCATAGTTAAAATTATGAAAACAAGTTATTCTGATTTATAGGGTAGACATCATGAAATAGGTTCATCAATACTTCCAACTACTCACTCAACTATTTATGATTTCAAGTCACGATATATTTAAAGGTTAATTGTACCGATATCGTTCGATTCCAATAGAAAGTAGATAACGAAGTCACCCGTATTTTCCAAGGTCATAAGGAGTATTTTGAGTCATTTGTACAATAGTGAGTTACACAATACGAAGCCTCAACATTAAGATTCCAATGGCGGACACGGGATTTAAGAATAGTAGGTGCTTGCAAATTTTTTTAAACTGACAAAAAATTAAAATTCACCTCAATGAATGAGGTTCGAACCTAGGCTAGCCATTCCTTCTAGTGGATTATGCTACAGTCAACCTAAATGCCAATGCACCAAACCAGATTTTATTATAGTGGGTGCATTATCCGTATATTATGTACCTACTTTCGTATATTTTCTACATAATTTTACCTATTCCGCATCGACTTTACTAGGTGCCGAAGCACAACACAAATTGGACGTAGGTCCGTACCTGACTAAGAAAAGATGGTTGTAAGATTGAGTTGTTTTGGCTCGCTTCAATATTAATGCATTTGCATAGTTAAAATTATGACAACAAGTATTTGTGATTTTTAGGGTAGGCATCATGAAATAGGCTCGTCCATAATTCCAACTACTCACTCAATGGTTTGTGATTTCAAGTAACGATATTTTTAAAGTTTAATTTTTATTGGGCCGATCTCATTCCATTCCAATAGAAAATACTTGATGATGTGACCCATATTTTTGTATCATCTTTACTAGGAAATCATTTAGCAAGTGGATTTCTGTTTCAAAAATTTTCAAGGTCATAAGGTGTATTTTGTGTCATTTGTGCAATAGTGAGTTTTGCAAAAAGAAGCCTCAAGATTAAGATTCCAATGGCAGACACAGGATTAAAGGATAGTGGGTACTTACAAATTCTTTTAGCTGATAAAAAAGTAAAATTAACCTCAATGAGGTTCGAACCTGGGCGTTCCTACTAGTGGATTAACCTAAAGTCAACCTAAATGCCAATGCAACCAACCAGTTTTTGTTATAGTGGGTGTTTTAATATATATTATATAGCTATTTTCGTATATTTTGTACGTTATTTTACCTATTTTGCGTCGACTTTACTTGGTGCCGGAGCAGTAAGCATCATACAAATTGGACGTAGGTTTGCATCTGACTAAGAAGAGATGGTTGGAAGATTGAGTTGTTTTGGGTCACTTCAACATTAATGCATTTGCATAGTAAAAATTATGACAACAAGTTATTCTCATTTATAGGGTAAATATCATGAAATAGACTCGTCAATCCTTCCAACTACTCACTCAACAATTTGCGATTTCAGGTCATTATATTATTAGGTTAATTTTGATTATGCCGATATCGTTCCATTTAAATAGAAAAGAACATACGTCACGATGTGAGAAAATATATAACATCTGATACATGATTTATCAAGTTTAACAACTACAACTGCACTATAGTAATCATAGATCTCAATTATACCATTTGACTCATATATTTACCGGCAAACATATGAACAAACCACGCGAAAAAAGTACATTCACTAACTATAATAAATGTACGCTCGTTTAAATGGTTGTTAATGCATGCCAAGCCATCTATATATATGTGTTCAACATCACGTACCAAAGCATTAGTTTGTAATCCTCAAATAATAACATAGGTAAATTAATTCGCAACATGGATAGAACACCCATTAGAGGATCGAATTTCCTAGGCGGTTTTGATTTCCCTAGTGTTCTAGCGAAACTTTATGAAGAACGCAAAGGGAAATGTGAAGTACTTGAGAAGGAGCTCACTGAGCTCATTAATCATTTGTTCACATGGAAATGAGGCCTGTATGTTGAAAAGGTCTTGCTTAACGACCAAGATCCCTTGACTAAATCTTTTGACAGCTATCAGAAGATAGTTCGCGAATACCGCCTTGCTCGCTCCCTTAGAAGAGACACCGATGATGCTGAACCACAACATTCAGGAAGGGCCAACCAAGTCGAGACAAGCGATGCAGCTTCATGAACCAAACCAACAAAGAGGTCCTGTTCTAGGGTTCTACTTCTCTAGGTAGTTTAGCTGCATCATGTTGTATTTTTTGAAGTATTGCGAATCTAAGCATTTTTTAATTGAAATGTTAATGCAATTTGCAATATCCTGACTAATTCTAATATTGGAAAAAATAAATGATTTTTAATTACTAATGCTAGCAAGAGATTACAAAATACATCGTCCAAATGCATAGGCTTTGGTAATTACAATACATGAAAATAAAATAAGACAAACATACTCAAAACAATGTTAGGTTAACTTCTCAATTAGTTGCTACTATTACACCTAATCCCTCGATAAATTTTTCAATTTCAACATTTACTATTTCAAAGTAAGAAAGATTTATAGTTAAAACCAAATGCTACATTACAACATTCATTCAAAACCCAAAACATAATAGTAACACCAAAAAAAGAAAAGAAAATGCTTTGAGACTAATTTTTGTAAAAGTAATGATTAGCATTCAAAGAGGAGGTTTCAGCTACACAGAATATGTCGGTACTGCTTAAGTTGAAGGATGAAGCAAGTTATCTTGATCCTTGCGATATCGATCAAACGTATCCTTTTGTATCACCTCAATCCTCTCTTCCATAACATTTACCCAAATCATCATGAACTCTAGGCGTTCCTCCGACCTTCTCAGTTGTTCGTCTAGCTTAGCCATTACTTTGAATAGTTGTTTAGTATCACATTGAATGCCATCAAACTTTCTTCAGTAGGATGGACGTAAATACAAAAAATAATTGGTAGGGTTAAAAATACATGAAAAAAAATGATAGGAATACAACAATGGATGGTAATTTCAACTCATACCTTCATATCCTCAACAACTGCAACTACAATAAATTTCTTCTTCGAATTGATATGGTTAACTACATAATTCCTATGTGGTCACACAATTTAAATAAAGGGGAAAGATGTAAACTATCAATGTTGGAATTAATGTGCACGCCTAACCAATTTGTAGATTGTCTTGACAAGTCAAACATTACTTCACAAGTTACAATTAACTTTAATTTTTACTGGAAAGTAAATGTTTACATATCAGATATGATTTAAGTTACCTAACATATGTTTAATATTCTAACTTTTCACTTGTTAGGTACTCTTTCATAAAAGTTCAATCCTCCATGTAAAATATTAATTGTCTCAATAATCATTCAGACTTTCGCATTAGAATGGAGGGGAACAATTTTATTCCGCTGTTAAAAAATGAAATATAAAAATTATATCATTATATGACAATGTGAACAAGATCTGTGGGTAGTTTAGTGTCCGATGCGTAGGGTTCATTGAGGTTAGATGAGTGAGATTTTTCAAGGCCTGTGAGAAAATAATCTGATTTAGGATTGGAAATTATTGGAAGTAATTTTCAAAATTTCAATCTTACACTCATCTTAAAATAACTCAAACGTTAGCATTAAAATGGAAGGGAACAATTTTATTCCGTTCTCCCAAATAAAAATAAATATTAATTGACGTGAAACAATCAAATCAGTTGTATAAATATAGACAACCATTCAAGCAACCATTCATTATACAAGTAAAGGTAAAATATCAATAAAACATGTCACATATTCCTACAATTTTCAACATTCAAAGCTCGCCAGCAATGTCTTCCTACCAATCGGCCTCTTCCAACGCCCGAGTCTCTTCCAATCCTCAACAAAGTTATGAGGAACTTCACCTACTTCTTGCAGTGTACTCTCATCTTCATGACATCAAAATAGAGCTTGATGTCTTAACTCGATGCATGGAGAGTTTTGAGCATAAGTAGGATGCTACGATCAAGATCATTGGGAAAAGATTAGACAGAATTATGATGACGCCTCCAAGATCCTCCCATCCACCTCCAAGTTACTCTGACTCACCCAACACCCTAAAGATAAAATAAAAATATTGTAAAGAAAATATTAATGTTTTAATGTTATTTTTACTTTCTAGTCTTAATGGAATGTACGCTTATGTTTAGCTTTATTGACTGATTACTATAAATAGATGATAAGTCATTTATCCCATCCATAGAGGACGATCATGTAACTTCAAATATAAACATTGACAAATATAAATCAAAATATTTTTAAAAGGCATGAATTCACAAAAAAATTGAAAATAAAAACCAAATGCTTCTAAAAGACATAAATTCAAAAATCAACACCCGATTAAAAAATTGAATGAATTAATATTTTTGGTTTGTCCAAGAATGCCTATCCAATGATACTACAGAAAAAAGATTTGTTATACCAACACTCGTCAGTGATTAATAAGAAGAAAATAAAATGAAGAGTCATTCAACTATAAATGTCTGATGAATACCCTCAAAGATATGTACAACTCGTTGAGAACAAATGATTGAATTATCAACAAATAAACTACACCAAATTGCTTAAATTTTCTACCTAATTTTTTTTCCAAAAGCTTTTCCTTATTGATAATCCTTTAAAGTAACTAAAAAGAGTAAATAAACAAAATAATAACAATTATTATCAGAAGAGTTTGAATTTTTGAATTTGATATATTGAATGTTGAATGTTGGAAAATGTTCAAAGTAGAGATATTTTCAACCTTCCAACTACATTCCTTGGAAATATAATAACTTTATAAATGCTTTCACTATTTGAACATCTACCACATATTATCTTAACTTTCACTTATTTTCGAAACCTTCTATGCCTTTCTATTTAAATCAGTGAATATGAGATCATCTATACAATAACAAAACAAGAATTGCTACTTAAAATGTGCTGCCAAGAAAATAATACTACAACTTCCAATCCCGAAGCCCTTTCACCACCAAAACTTTTCTGCTCCCAATAATCAACTCTTGTTGTTGTGTTCTCAGATAACCGAGGTCAGAAAACAGGTTGATGCTTTGTGTAGAGGTATGTAGAGTTTTGGTCGCAGGTAGGACCTGCTTATGAGTTACATGAAAATAGTGGTCGATAAAATGATGAAGCTACCTCAACCAGCCTTCCACCCGCCAATGCCATCAAATAGATAATTGGAAACTTTCTTTGTCCCTATGTTTTTACTATTTTTATGTTACAATATTAGTCTTTACAGGCAACCTTTCCTTTCAACATTACACAGAATTATTAGTTTAATTTTTACTGGCATATAAGTGCTAATTGAAATATTCTTAATGATGCTAATAATTTGAAAATCAAAGTATTTTTAATACTGCCCGCAAGAGAATAGGTAATAAAACATTAAACTGACCAAGCTATGCTGAATACTATACGTAAAAGTAAAATAAAATAGTCATGCTTAAAGATATGTGGTTTAGTGTTGAAACGCATTGAACTAGGTAACTTCATGCTTAGAGACTATTTTCAATTTTAATTTATTTGATATGCTATCTAGTTGGCCAGCCATCTTTAGAATTTTGGTTATATTGCATTTCATTTTTTTTGGGTTAACCTTCTTCCTTGAGGGTTTAATGCCTACCAGTCCTAACACTTCAATTACACTACACTGAGTGCATTGTGATGCCAATAAATGTCTACATTGATTGCTAGGAAAATATTAGACGAGTCATTCTATTCAAGACTTATCAGTGCAAATTAGCAACAATGCATAATATTTAGTTAACGTGTATAGATCATCGTAAGGTAATATTGGTCAAGACATGTTGTGCCTTTTATCGGCATCACAATCATGTATAACGATCAGTAGCTTTTTGTGATCCAGATACATATCAGGATATAAAATAGTAGCGAACAAAAATTATGATCAAAAGATAAACACGCATAGATGAATTGACTTTGACAATTGAAATAATATGAAATGTATCCTTCTGAGTAGGACTTTTACGCCCCTCTTCGCCTTCAATCTCTGCTACCTCTACAACCTTTACTACTGTGCTTCCTCCCCCATTTTTGTCATCCAACTAGACATCAACATTTAAGTCTTGCTCCTCAGCATTAGGATTGCCGTCATTATTACAAGATACCACCTGCAGTTCTAACTGATTAATTCGGGCCACAAGTTTAGAGATAATGAAATGCGATCGAAGATCGATTTTCATATCTCTCCAAAGAAAATATTTGTAATCCTGAAAGCTCTACGTTATTAATTAAATTCAGTAGAATATGAAGTAGGAAGAGAAAAAAGTAGACACAAAAGCTGAGTTTAAATTAAACTTTTAGCAGAAAACTTACACTGTATAGAGGACAAACCCAATACCGTCTTCCAGGATTTCGACCACCCCAACAAGTCTCCATCGAAATCACGTAGTCGTGGCCATACCTCATCTCCAGGTCACGACATAAATCATTCTTCAGTCACCATGCAAACTCCAGCAAACCGAACCCTCACTGTAACTACTTCTTCTTCCAAAACCATCCTTGTTTACGTTGTTCGACTGATAAAAACGGTAGTGAGAAAGATGAAATTTTTGATGGCCGGACAACATAAACAGGGTTAATTTTCAAAGAGAAAGTAGCTATAGTGAGGGATCGATTTGGAGGAGTTCGTGTAGCGACTGAAGAAAGGCGAGTTGTTCGTTAAGAGAAGTGACCGAGGATCAATGGAATGAAGAAACATGATGTGATGCCTATAAATTGGAGACATAAGAACAATACTAGTTATACTACTGTAATATTCAATAACATTCCATATATGGAACTATAAATATTTTTACCAAACTTTGTTTGTCTACTTTTTTCCTTTCTAATCCCGACGTAGTGGTTCTCGCTTATTCGAAAGTTGATTAATTCAAATTATTTAATGATTGATTTGTCTACTAACTTGCATATTATTATTTCTGTTGATGTGGGATCTTCTAACCCCTTCAAATTTGATGGGGAATAACAAGAATCCCCTTGTAATTCTACTTGTTACAAAATAATTAAGCAAGCAAATTAAACATACTTTTGCCATCTATTACGGTGTTTTTAAAAAGTTTACAACAACAACAACATATTTATTTCCTGTATGATGCATGATCAGGCTGAAAATCTTAATTCCGTACAATAAAGTGGACTACAATTTGGTTAAATGGGATACTCCTATCTAAAATAACATAGTCGTAATATTAAACAACTTCAACACCTATACATAAATAGAGTAATAATTATGAGTATCATACAATGTCGTAGAATCAAATACAATAAAGATTAAGGAAATAAAAGGCACATCGTACTACAAAAACTCATGTATTGTGGGATGATTACTTACATTTGCATCATCGCACATTTGCATCATCGCCTCTACCTCCTCTACTATCACACACCCCACCTTCTCTACTACCTCTACGACCCTATCTCCCGCAGCCACTCCTACCTTGACTGCTTTTTTCCTCATAGTATACATCATAGTATCTACATCCCCATCTCCTAGCATCTCCACGGAATGAGTATTGATGCGAAGATCTATTTCTGTTGATCTGGGGCCTTCCACGTGAATGAATCTCCCTCAAATTTTTTACGATTATTGCATCAGTATCGGAGTCCAAATTAGGAACGCTAGGGACAACCATGTCATCTTCCCATACCATGTATGTTTTGAAATGAGCTTTCAAAATATTTTTCACGTCCCTACGTCTAGCTTGACAGTCCAATATAAGGTCGCAGTTTCAATCGAACCATTTCTTAATACCATTGTATACTCAGTACTCGTTCGTCATTGTTGGATATCCTTCTGGAAAGAATTTACTCAGATATGGATGGACTATGTCTCTCCTCCAGCAGCAAAGTGTTTATCTATTGTGAAACAGATGAATCTTTTTGAAAGTCATCATCCTCATAATATGGAAACATGCAATCCCTTTACTTTCAAAGGTCTTGCAATTTCATTCAATATATTTTTTGGCGGAATGGTACTCCATGGTGAAGACAAAATTATCACTGTGATAATTACTTCGTATCGAATAGTCTGTCATGTTATATACCTCAACTCCCTCCACCGCATCGAAATCGGCATGCCTTTCAATCTCACAGTATGGTAGCCTTACAACATACGCCCTAAAAAAACATAAATAGCGCGGGTGTAGTGACCATATATTTGCATATCCCAATCGAATGTGATGGTAGGTCGTACAAGTTATTTTCTCTCACTAGTTTGGCTTTCCAATTCCTTCTCATATTTAAACCTGAGGGCAACCTTATATTGCTCAACAAACTGCTTTAGACAGGTTTGATCACTGATGTATCCATCAAAGAAGGCATTTATTGACTCACACCTTTGCGCGGACATTATACCAGCCTAAAAATAGTGCTTGAAAAATACAAGAACCCATTTGGACTTTTCCGAGTAGAGAGTTTGGAACCAAATCCATCAACCCAACTCGTATTCTACAATGAAGGCATGCTATTTATCCTCAAATTCAGTAATTGTAATGCTGTCAAAGATGATCTCTTGGAAGTGAGCCTTGGCTCGCTTATAATTGGTCACCTCCTAAGCTTTACGGGTAGCTTGGTAAATATGTGCCAAATATAATACCTGTGGACGGTATTTGGCATCACCTCACAAATAGCTACCTTAATACTCTTACATTGGTCTGTGAGGATAGCCGTTGGAGGTATTTCGCCCATGGGCGTAAGCCAAGTTCTGAATATAAAAGCATACGTTTCGATGTCCTTGCTCGTGAGCAAACCACATCCCATAAGTATGGACTGGTTGTGATGATTAATGCTGATGAATGAAGCAAATGACATGTGCCACTGATTCATGAGGTAAGTTGTATTGAAGCATATGACGTCACTGAAGTCACGGTAGGCAGCCTTGCAGTGTGTGTGCTTCCACACAATATTTTAAAGTCTTCCAGTATTGTCGGAGTCTATTGAGTAAAAAAAAATTCATTCTTGGACTGCATATCCACAAAAAATCTGTGTAACACGGCAGTGTTGCTGGAAAGTGTGCGGAGCCTCCGTTGCTGAAGAATATAGTTACGATAGTCCTTAGGAGTGCACGTCATTCTTTCTGGGCCTCCAGCTTCGACCTCCAAGAGTCTTATGCTCTTTGAAGGCTTTAGACCTGTAATGTCGTGTGCTGTAAGACTCCTCTTCAAAGTCCTGCTCAATTTCCTGTGGCAGGGCTTAAAATGCAATAGTGCAGGTTCCAACTCATGATTGTGCTCTAAGATAACCTTTGCCACTATGAATGAACCATCATTCATCACATGATAGTTCACCCTAGCTTTGCAATCAACCCTCTTGCTTTGATTCCTAGCTGTTGTTTTTCGGCACGTATCACACCCAAATGTTATATTCTTTATTTGACCAGCCAGTTTTTTTGCACTTTTCTTAACCACTCCAAAACCAGTCAAATGACTGTGTTCTTTATAAAATACGAAGGCTGTTTGTACAATACCAAAAACATACCTTCAACAGACCTGCCGTATATTGCTCGTTGGTGTAGCTATTATCATGCATTGGGCCTTCCTCTTCTTCAACACCATCCTCCCCATAAAGATCTTCTTCGCTATTGGAAATATTTAAATCTTCATCTTGAACTGATTGATGAGACCTATTTATCTCCTGATCGGTCAGGTTTTGAAGGTCTTCGTCATCAGTGTCCAAATATCGATCTGGACCATCAGCATATCCACCATATGAATGTTCATTACCATGCAAACTATCACTATCCTCCCACCCCAAAACATCATTTAATATTGCTCTTAATAGGTTATTCGAGTCATTATGATCCATTATGTCGGAATTAATTAAAAAGGGATAGAATAATTAATGACCAAGAGTAATGAAATCGTTAGGGGAAATTAATTGAGTAAAGTAGAATGAATAGTGAAGACAAAATGTAAAAGAGGATAGTTAAAAGAATAGAGAAGAAGTTTGGTCTAATAAAAAAAAGGAGAAAAAAAAGTGGTTTTGCAATGTTGGAGGGAAGTAGACGGTTTTGGAGTTAAAGGGCAAAACCGTCATTTTACCCTTTTTGAGTAAATCGAGTCAATCGGCCCCGAGTCCTTTAGCACTACCCTTTACAATTAAGTAAATTTTCCTAAAATAGTTCACAAAGAATATATTTTTGGTTAAAGGACAATCAATAATTCCTCCAAATGTCTATTGAATTTCGTTATTGAGATCATAGTACACTAATTAGGTCTTTGTGCTGTTTTAGTTTTCTTGGAAAATGACAACTATGTTTCACAGACTAATTGCAATTTGGATTGTAATTCTCCTATTTATAACTCCGATTTTCCAGTCTGTTAAGCAGCGAAAAGGAAATTTTTCTAAAACAAGAGAAGAAGACAACTAAAGAAAGAAAGTGGATTTAGTTTTATTAAAGAATTGAGGTAAATTTTTGGATCATTCATTATTAAATTCAACTGTATCTCTAGAATTTGATTCTTTTTTCCTTCTTTAAAAGAAGAAAATGTAAACAGGAAATTGAGATTTATTGTTTTGTTAGAAACAAAAACGAAGAAATCTTTTGTTGAACTTATGAAACTACAGAGATTTTCGGTTGGATTAATTTTATATAAATTCGAATATATCTATCGGAGTAAGAAGAAACTGAAATTTACTACTTACACAGCTAGAAATAGGAAAAGAGTAATCTATAACTGATTCATAAGTTATTTATTTCCTCGATTTATTTTTACTTGTCTATTTTGAATTGTTTCGCATGTTAAAAAGTAATAATTAATATCATTAGTTTACCATAATATCATATTAATGGATATTTATATAGAACATATTAGGTCGTGA
Source organism: Capsicum annuum (assembly GCF_002878395.1). NCBI lineage: Eukaryota > Viridiplantae > Streptophyta > Magnoliopsida > Solanales > Solanaceae > Capsicum > Capsicum annuum. Next base: position 62,043,361 of record NC_061117.1, read on the forward strand.
AAATAATTTGAGAAACACGTAAATAATACAGTATTAAAGTTAAAATATAAAAAAAAAGTTATCTTTTTTTTTTGATATATTATACGTTAAAGTTAAAAGTGAAAATCTATTTTTTGAATAGTAGATAAATAAAAGTGAAAGAAAGGAGTATTTCAAGTTGAGATTTGTGTTGGACTAAGTGTCTGTTTGGGATAGCTTATTTCCTAAAATAAACACTTATTTTGGGAAAAAAATATTTTTTTGAAAAAGAATAGCGTTTGGTAAACTTTAAAAAAGAAGCAAAAAATTTTTTTTTTATGACACAAATATCCCTATCACTCACATTCTCTCTCTCTCTCAAACACATATATATTCATTATTAATTAATTAACATATCTTATAAGTTTGATTTTAAAATTTCATACTTCATATTTACAGTATAATTCTTTATTTTATTTTATGAATTATATATTATTATTATTTCATTTTCACTTATTTGGTTTAAATAAATTTGAAAATATCATTGATGATGATGATGATCGAAGAATATATAACTTTTTATTTTTTATTATTAATGATAACAAATGACAAATGAATTATGTTACTAGATTAAATGGTATTTTGACAGTATTTGTAAAAATAAATTTTGAATATTTAATTTTAAATAATTAGTTCATGAAAAATGACATATTTGTTACCATGTATTGTACATATATGAATATGATGATTGCTTATTCGTTTTTGTTTGATGTTATTAATTAATATTTAAATTATTTAAGTAATATATAATTATTTAATATTTTTAAATAAATTTATGTATATGCATATTGATTGAAAATTTTAGAGTGAGTACTTTTTAATTAAATAAAAATAAATTTTTAACAAAAAATATTATAATAGATATTTAAAATAAATTTTGTATATAAATTGATTTTAATAGTAAAAGTCTATTAATACATGTCTTTTTTGGTCATTTGTCTCAAAAAACACTTCTTGAAAAAGATTATTCAAACACAATCTGTTTATCAAAAACACTTTACAAATGAATTTACCAAACACAAATTACGTTTTTTAAAAGCACTTTTCTGAAAAGCTATTTTAAAAAAATGATTCTCAAATAAGTAGTTTTCTAACAGAAATCTCAAATGGACTCTAAAATCATTTAGATTTTCTTTTACTCGATCTGTTTTTTTGGTTAACAAGAGGTGCATTAAAACATAAAGGTTGATAATTACAGAGATAGAGCTTAGTCAGGCTCTAGAGCAAAAAAACTTGGGCTATTCCCAGGAGAAAGTATTAGGACCTTTCTCATATGCGTAGTTCCTTCTACATCCTTCCAAACATTCTGGGCTACAAAGGGGGGAGGGGTTACAAAAATACTACATTTTTCTAGATTCTCCTTCTTTGCTCCAAATTTTGCTAGAGCATCAGCAATCATATTCTCTTCCCTATAGATGTGTTGGACTGGTGGAGATCCCAATATGTCTAGCAGCAATATGCATTCATGAAGTAAAGAGTTATAGATAAGGTTGACCTGTTTCAGCATCAATATAGGTTCATTAGAGTCAATGTTAACATGAATGGGAAACAATCGATGCTGTAGGACAATCCCCATTCGAATTCCTAATAATTCCTCTATTCCCAGGGTTACACAAGTATGACCCATCGGTATTAAGTTTGAAAAAACCTCTCAGTGGAGGATTGCAAGAAAGGGAGATAGGAATACGAGCAGGGGGAGAGTGTTGTGGCCGAGGTGGGAAAATTCAGTAGCTTCTACGTAATCTTAAGCAAAGGAAAGGTGAAAAGTTTTATTATTAAAGAGGTTGAAGTTTTGTGTTTTCCAAATAGTCCAAAGACAAAAGAGGAAGAGAGTGGACTAGGAGATGAAACTATCAAAATTGGAATGCTGGAGCAGCTTAGCAGTACTAGCGCAATTATTAATGTTAAAAGAGTCAAATGAGATGGAGATTTCTTCCTTGTATTGTTGTATCAGGTGTACCTATAGAGATGTAGCACTAATGCAATCAAAGAAAAAATGGTTGATTCTGTCAAAGGGATGAGCACAAATAGGGCAGGAAGGGGGGATGTTGATGCCTCGATGAGCAAGAGTGGCTCTAGTTGGAAGGCTATTTTGGTTTATTAGCCAAAGGAAGAACTTAAGTTTGTTGGGAATTTTGGATCTCCAAATCCAGTTCCAATGAGGAAGGTTAGTAGTTACACCATTTCTCCTAGTTAGTAAAAACTTGTAGGCAGTTCCACAAAATAAGGAACCATTGCCAGAAAGAAGCCAACGGGGAGAGTCAGATCTAATTGAAAGATCAGGTACGAAGGAGTTTTGAATTCTAGCTTCCAAGTGAGCTGGGATATGAAAAGGAAGAGTAGTAAGGATAACACATCATTAGACAGTTGGAAAGCAAGCTTTGGAAGTGGGTTGGGTCCAGAAAAGAGTCCTTGGATAAGAGAGAAAAGAGGGGAGAGGGGGTAGTGAGAGGACCCATCGGTTATACCATATATCAAACTTGCCCCCATTATGAGCAGACCAGTGGATAGCACCCTTATATAGGAGACACTTCTTTGAATGTTCTTCCAAATAGGGAAAGAGGGAGGATAAGTACCATGAGTGGTGTTGCTGTATTTTTTAGTCAACAGTTGAACCCAAAGAGGGGAAGGAGTGGTGTGGAATCTCCAAGCAAGGCTGCAAAGGAGGGAGTCATTCTTAAGGCTGATAGTTTGAACCCCCCGACCCCCTTTCTGTTTAGGAAGGGTGATAGTGTTCCAATTCACCATGTGTATTCTTTTCTTAACATCAGTAGTTCCCCAGATAAAGTTTTGTTAGGTTCTATCAAGAAGCTTGTGGACTTTGTTGGGAAAGAGGATGGATTGTATGACATGGTTGGGAATACTAGTAAGATAAGCTTTTGCAAGAGTGACTCTCCCAACCATGTTGAGGAATTTAGTTTTCCAACTAGCAAGTCTGGTATGCATGCTGTCAAAGAGGAATTAGAAGTTAGCAAGTTTTGGGGGTGCCTGAAATAATGGAAAACCTAGGTATTTCCCAAAGGAGGCACTAGCCTTAATACCTAGGATGGAAGAGAGGTCAGCTTGAGTGGCAAGGGTATAGTTGGAGGAAAAGATGACCTTAGACTTGATGGGGTTAACCTTTTACCCAGAATGGGTGCTAAAGCTATCAAGAATCCTGATAATGGTGTTACAAGATATCCTTTCAGCCTAAGTAAATAAGGTTAGATCATATGTAAAGAAGAGGTGAGAGATAGGGAGCCTCCTCTATTAATCTGAATGGGGTCCATTGGAGTGTATCAACCTCATGGTTGATCCTCCTAGACAAAAGCTCCATATAGAGGATGAAAAGGTAGGGGGACATTGGATCACCCTGCCTGATGTCCCTAGAAGGATGAAAAATTAAAGTTTTTCTCCCATTTACCATAATTGAGATTGAGCGGGAGGAGAGGCAGGACATAATGAGGGTAGAGAAACCAGGAGAAAAATTAAAGAAAAAGAGGGCTTGTCTAATAAAGGACCATTTAAGCATATCAAAAGCTTTTTCTAAATCAATCTTAAGGATCATGCTCTGAGCTCTACCTTTCTGGGCCTTGAGGCACCCTAAGTTGTAACGCCCTAATTTTCTAAACCAAAACGGTACACGGTGCTCATAATCTCGAAGAACCACAAGCTAACCCATGACTGATATTTGTACCTGTATACTGCATAAAATACTAAAAAATGTAGAAACATGTATTGAACGGCCATAAGGTTTAAATCTGAATAAAAATCTGATAAAGATAATGTTTGAAAATGGTTTAACAATACCAAAACAAATCTAAAATAACTGTCTGACATTCTATAGTCTGAAAGCCTCTAAATTGTCTGAATAAGAAGTTGATGGGACATGTCCCCAACTAACTCCATCTACTAAAATAAATAAGTACTAAAAGAATGAACTAATCAAATACTATCATTATCGAATGATAAGGACTCACTACTGACTCTGTCTACAAAAATTTGGAATGCTACTGATACTCTGGAGCTCGTGCTTCTAAACCTATGGTATAAGACACCATAGCGCAAATGCGTTAGTACTTTGAATGTACTAGTATGCAAGTGAGATAGGCTAAATGCAATGGGGTTCATATGCATGAATAATACTAGCTAACTGACTATCATGAACGTGAGAATACATACATGCATATGTAAATGTAACTGAACTCGCAGAGATACTGACTACTGAGTCTGAATACTGACAACATGAGCTTACTGATACTAAGATACTGATTGATTGATTTTACTAATATTGATATGTAAGTCACTAATAAGTAGGGAACTTATACTGTATTGTTGAATACTGAAGGACTGAAACTATATTAATGATGCATGAATAACTATTTCTGACAGTTCTGATTATGAAGAACTGGCCTGGTTGACTATATCTAATAGTTTAATTATAAATTAATCTGATTGACTGTATCTGACAGCCATGAATACGAAGAACTGATATGCTTGGCCGTATCTGACAGTCATAAATGTGAATATTGATAATCTGAGTTCTGATAACTGATATAACTAATAATATGACTGACTATATCTGACAATCCTGAATCTAATGGAACTAACTGAGTTTCGTACTGTATCTGAGTTAACTATATCTGACAGTCATGAAATCTGAAGAACTATCTGAGTTCTTTTACTGAGACTAAGAATGAGACTGAAACTGAGACTGTGGGAAGTAGCCATCTAACCTACATGCCCCGAATCTGAACTAGTGGGTTCCAACCTGTAACCCCAACTGGAAGGGTGTCAATACCATGCCACAGGTAGAGACAATATATGAGTAAACCCTTTTCTATTTGGGAGCTCTTTTCGTTTGCCCTTGTTATCAGGTAAACTCAAATGAGATGCATTAGCCCTATGAGTAGGGACATCTCAACCTATGATGGCTACATAGTTCTGGAACTTAGGGATTGCTTCTAGGG